>NC_043978.1:10967405-11098580 GCF_902148855.1 Sphaeramia orbicularis | reverse complement strand
TAGACAACATTTAGGCTATATAATGTAAATTTTTATTAGTAAGTTTAAATTTTTTAATCTTTTTTTTATAAATTATTATAAATTTCAGGTGACCCCAGACATTCTAAACGGAGACCTTTTATTTGCTAAAAACTGATTCGTTTAGGATCGTGTAATAGTTTGCTATAATATGTTGCAAATAAACGTTAATTTTAGGCAACATTAGGCTAAATAATGTAAATTTTATTAGTAAGTTTTAATTTTTTATCAATTAGTAGAAATTTCAGGCGACCCCATTTGAATTCCAGGCAACCCCACATGGGGTCCCGACCCCAAGGTTGAAAATCCCTGTTATAGAGCCAAAATGTCATCTAAAATTAACGTTTATTTGCAACATAGTATAGCAAACTATTACAAGATCAAAAACAAATTAATTTTAGCCAAAAAAAATGCCTCTATTTTGAATGTCTGGGGTCACCAGAAATTTGTGACGTTAAAATGGGGTCACGAGCCAAAAAAGGTTGAGAACCACTGTCATAAAGAGCCAGTGAATGCAGGTTGATTAAAACCAGCCGCACCATCCAACCACAAACGGAAGAACAGTGAGACGGCTGTGATCGACCAACAGGCAGGAACCCTCCTCTGAGATCAACTCAACCGCTTCTTCAATACAGCTCTCACAAACCCACAAATACTGAGTCTGACCAGAAAGGCTCACGGCGGTCCTGCTCCTGGTACTGGAACTGGGTGGTACTGAGGAGGGTGCTGGTGGGTTTGGTTTGGCATAAACTGATCTGAAAGCTAAAGCCAAAAACCTACATTTGACAAATTGGGAACAGATGTTGGAGTGTGAGTGTGAGTGTGTGTGTGTGGGTGTGTGTGTGAGTGTGAGTGCGTGAGTGTGTGTGTGTGTGTGTGTGTGTGTGTGTGTGTGTGTTGGGTTGTCAACGCTGAGGCCTTTGACACATAAACCACCCTGTCCAATAAAACTGATATGTGATGTCTGACATTACACGGATGGTTGACTTCTGCTGCTCCACAGTCCAGGATTTACTCTTCTATCTTCATTTAATACACAATGAGCATTATACACCAAGTACAGTGTACATTTAACTGATGCAAGTATTACAGTTTGACTAGTTTATAAACTTCAAATAATAAAGGTGGAGAAAAATAGTAATTTAACTGTAAAAATAGGGTATTATATCGTACATACAGTTGCGGGAAAAATAATTAGACCACCCCTGTTTTCTTCAGTTTCTTGTTCATTTTAATGCCTGGTCCAACTAAAGGTACATTTGTTTGGACAAATATAATGGTAACAACAAAAATAGCTCATAGTAGTTTATATTCATATAATCTGTATTATAGAGTTAGTGTTAATACTGACATTAGCTTCTTGTATATTTTAGTATTTCTCAGTAATTTTTTGTACAGGGTGGGGAAGCAAAATTTACAATATTTTGAGGCAGGGATTGAAAGACAGTGTATGACCAATTAGTTTATTGAAAGTCATGAGAATTTATTTGCCGCAAGAAAATTGACATAATAGAAAATGTTTTTATTCTATGTGTCCTCCTTCTTTCTCATAACTGCCTTCACACGCTTCCTGAAACTTGCGCAAGTGTTCCTCAAATATTCGGGTGACAACTTCTCCCATTCTTCTTTAATAGTATCTTCCAGACTTTCTTGTAATAGTTTTGCTCATAGTCATTCTCTTCTTTCCATTATAAACAGTCTTTATGGACACTCCAACTATTTTTGAAATCTCCTTTGGTGTGATGAGTGCATTCAGCAAATCACACACTCTTTGACGTTTGCTTTCCTGATTACTCATATGGGCAAAAGTTTCTGAAAAGGTATGGATAATAGTGTTAGGTATGATTATGACATCAATATATGTTTGGTTTCAAAACAACGGACGTAGTGCCTGCTGAGAAAAAACAACTAAATGTTCATTGTAAATTTTGCTTCCCCACCCTGTATATTGTCAATACTCCTCAGTATGTATTTTCAGTATAATTTGTGTGATACTTTTATGCAGTCTCATTGCCGCTAAATAAGAAACAGAGGTGATAAACTGATTTGCATTGTTCCTCTAACAGTGACAATAAAGAACTATTCTATTCAATTCAATTCAATTCTATTCTATTCTATTCTATTCTATTCTACTCCAGAACCTGCACTTCTTACGTATGTTTTTCTTTTCTGTCTTTATATAAGTGTATGTACAGTCACGAAAAAAATTATTAGACCACCCTTGTTTTCTTCAGTTTGTTGTTCATTTTAGTGCGTGGTCCAACTAAATGTACATTTGTTTGGACAAATATAATGATACAAACAAAAATAGCTTATAAGATTTTAATTTAAGAGCTGATATCTATCCATTTTCCATGTTTTCTTGATAATAACCAAAATCACTTCAGTTCTTCCATCAATATATGCCATTGTACTGACAAAAACAGTGCTTTTAGACATTCCATGTTTTCTTTTCTGTCTGTTTTAGTCACATGATACACACAGGAGTTAGTACTGGATTGCACTACTGTTTCTGATGACTTCTGATGGTCTAATCATTTTTTCCGCGACTGTATGAAATAACCTGATGACTGATAGAAACAGTCTACTGTGTGTAATGTCAGATACTCGTTGATTATAGCTTTTAGATTGTGCAGCTCAAATGTACATATTTACAGTTGTAATAACATACTTTTTTGTTTTCACATTAGAGGAATTTATCGATATTCAAGCAGACGTTTCCCACAGCGTCGTGAATGTTTGTTTTGCAGGGGTTTTGATTTTCATGTAACATCACTCAGTTTACTTTGAAGGTTCAGTGTGAGAAGAAGATTTAGTGGGATTTAGGAGATTTCAGAGCAGAAATATAATATTCATAATGTTGGGATAATCGTCTGTTTATATCTACAGAGGGAACAGGTCCAGTTTGTTTCTCCAGTAACTCAGAACAAACTTCCTCTTCTCCTTTTGTTTCTATTGTATAACATGTTTCATCCACGGTTTATGTCCTCTTTTCTCACCTTCATGCAGTCTTTATCCACGTGGAACTGACTCTGTGAAGTTCCCCTAAATCTAAATGTTCTACGAATACAAAGTGAACTTCTGCAGCCTTTGTTGTCATGTCCTACTGGTGTTTTAATGTGTAATTTTACAAACCGACAAATAAATTAACTGATCGAGGCAGAAGTTTTATGGCAAAATCACCAAGTTTGTGTGAGTTAGGTTGCTTAGAATAGATGGATAAAAGTCTGTTTGACCCAGTGGACTCTGAGTTAAGAACATCTGAACTCCTCTGATTAGAGACCGTAGCGTTGATTTATTTCATACTAATTTCATGAGATAGAAACAATACAAAAAGTGCAACTCCATGTCATAAAATGGGTGGGAAGCTCATAGACATTTACAAACAGGGTGGGGTGGGTTGAGCTGTTTTATTTTATTTTTTACATAATTGTTGATTTCTATTATGGAGTATCATCAGCGTCAATGTGTTTCATTACATGTGAGTCATATGATTCTGTTCACACTCAAACACCATGTATCTCTTTAACCCAGTGTTTTTCAACCTTGGGGTCAGGACCCCACGTGGGGTCGCCTGGAATTCAAACGAGGTCGCCTGAAATTTCTAGTAATTGATAAAAGTAAAAATAAAAACTTACAAAAGTTGTTGAGTTAACAGAGACAATCCCAGTCCATAAAAGACAAACTGTGAGTCTGAAACTGCAGCACTGTGGTTCTGTTTGTCTGTCAAATGTTCATTGTGGTCAGTTTCAGATGCTGCAGTTCTTTCATAATTCATAGTTTGAGTTCTTGTTTGTTCAGTATTAATTGTCAGCCTTGTAAATCCAAGCTGGACTGACTGTACATATTCTGACCAAGGAAAACTAAATTCTCCCTTTGTGCAGTAATCTACACCTGGCTTTTCTGCCTCCGTCCACAATAATATACATTATATAGACTAAACGTCCTCTAAAATGAATGTTTATTTGCAACATAGTATAGAAAACTATTACATGTCTGGGGTAGCCAGAAATTTGTGATGTCAAAATGGGGTGAAGAGCCAAAAAAGGTTGGGCACCCCTGCTTTAACCCTGACATGTCTGTGGTGAGCGTTCGGAATAAATTATTTCTTTTAAATATTCATAAAAATTCAACCATTTGCTCAACAGGAACAATTTCCAAATGTGCTGATAGAATAGACCTTGTCCTTTCTATAGACATCTGAGCATGTTCAGTGCACCCCCGCCGCCTGTGTAATGGGGGGCAAAACACAGAGCAGTAAGTGAGACCGACTCACTATAAAAATAGACGGTTTTGGGATTTTTTTGTAAAAGATGTATTTTTTGGACAGAGCTGTGGGAAAAGTCAAATTACTCAGTAAATTCACTATGCTCTTAATGGAAGACAGATGACGTCTTTCGTTTTGTGTAGAAATGCACAAAATAGAAAATGCAGAATCTTTTTGATGAATCAAATGTGGCGTAATCTAATACTGCTCACAGAATAATACCATTTTATGCTAAAAGGGTTCATTTTTAAAGCAGAACTCTGCAAACTCTAGGAGAAGAGAAAGACAGGTTTTGTTTTTTTCTTGCCCTGACAATATTCATGACAGATTATTCAGTGAAAGGAGTACAGAAATCCTCAGAGCTTTGTCCAAAGAGTTGTATTTAATACACTGAGAAGAACTCACAGTTCACACCAGTGGGATAAGGTCACTCCTGCAGATCTGTTGGATCTGTAGGTCATTAATATGGACAAAGTATGTGGACACATTGAATTCAGGTGTTTCTTTTCTAACAGGGGTCTGGATACAAAACAATGATGACTGATGTCAGAATATAGTTTTATATTATGGGATAAATATCATTGCATTGGTTAGTTTGGTTAAATTGTTATCTTTGTTTCCAAAATGCCCCAGAGATGGTTTGGACTTAATTTCTCTCAACATTGATTTTTTTTCTTTTTTAAATAAATCGATGACTATGATTTTAAATGTATTGCTCTAAATTTCTAAATATTTGTCATGCTCTGACTGTAAATATATTCTATCTACCACAACTAACCATCTACGTTCTCCACATCTCACTTAAACTTTAACGAAATATTAACATTTCCTGTTTAATTATTATTATCAGAAACACCTGAATTCAACATGTCCACATACTTTGTCCACACAGTGTGAATCTGTTCAGGTGATTGATTGTTATCAACTCGACCTTTCTGGTGCAGACCCTTCTTCTCATAGAGGATGATGAGTTCACTGTACTTGTGGGCCCTTCTTTAGGACGTACTCGCTCTCCTCGATGTGGCAGTGGTTGTTTTCCAGACGGAGGAGGGGGGACACGAGGGCCACGTTTGTCTAAACAGACGACAGGAAGCATTAGTTAAACGTGCACTGTACTTTGTGTTCAATGAGTCCACGTAGAGATAAAGAACTGATATTTAGTTCTTTTACATCTGCGCATGTGGAAAAACAATTAAAATTGCAGAGAACCGAAGTTATGTAGTTCAGACATGAGTGGAAGACAATAACAGGAAGTTTGATTCTACCATCACTACATACGTACAAACTCAAAAGAAATCCAATAAGACTGGAGTGTCTAAACCAGGGTTTATTGATTATCATATTTCGTAAGTGCATGTAAATGTGTTAGATCTGAATAGTATTATTCGATTACTCCCAGTATCTGACTTTTATGATCATGTAAACAGGCTCAGTGATCTTCTGCTTCAGGTGGTTGATGTCCCGTATCTTTGTTCCATATGTGATATGTTTAACATAAGCCAACAGACATAGACCCAGGGCAGTGATATATGGTGAAGGATGTGTCCAGGGAGTTAAACCATCCACTCCAATCCACTGATCTGGACATGTTGGATTTAGGAACCCACCAACATGCAGAACCCAGTGTGGTGGTGCACCGTCTATCTGGAACATGATAGTTGGTTGAAGGTCATCCAGCTGTGGTGACACATATTCAGTCCAAAGGTCAAAGGTCAACAGTCGCACTAATTGATCTGTCGTTGAAGAAAAAGGGACCAAGTGATTCGACTGCGTATGATGCAATAATGTGATTAAAACTTGAAAACACTGAGTCCATAGAACAAATCTGAGTAACATATCTCATCAGCTGCTTTTGTAATAAATGGTTTAAACTGTAAAGAGACTTTGTGGACACCCATTATAGTGTAGAGCTGCAACAAGTACTCGAGTAATCTGAGTACAAAAAAATCCTCGAATCATTTTTTTTTGCTTTGAGTATTCATTTAATTATTGATTTTGTTTAAGTAGCCACTTGTGTTGCACCCCGGGGGATCGGGTTCTACCCGGACTGTAACAGTGACATATGCGACTTAAGAGTCAAAAAGTTGGTGCTAGGGAAGAGAGTGAGGAGACGGTCCTGCAAAAGGCAAAAGTTTGGGATCACTTTGAACCTAAAAAAACGTATAATCCCGTGCAATGTGTGTAAGTCCACATCTGAAGCCAGCACAAGGTAAATGCCAGTCTTCCACTGCAACAGTAGTCAATTTAACGTGATCGCTAACTGAGAAACACAGCAGCTCTGGTTAGAACGTAGGATATATATATATATATATATATATATATATATATATATATATATATATATATATATATATATATATAATATATATATATATATAAAATTAAAAAAAAGCTTTGTGGGGAACGTGCCTTTTCTGTTGCTGCTCCAAAGCTGTGGAACCAGTTCCCTTTAGATGTTTGACAGGCTCAGTCTGTGCCTGGATTTAAATCACATCTAAAAACACACTTTTTGTCATTGGCTTTTATTCAACGAGTGAGATGTTTTTTAGATTTCCAATGTTATTTTTACCTGATTTTAATTTGTCTTTATTTTTATGATGGTTGTATTTTTTGTTGTCCTTAGCCTGCTTTGCATCCTGTGTTATCCCTGTTTTACTTATTTATTTATTCCCTTGAATTATGATTTGTGTATGGCACTTTGGACAGCTGCAGCGTTTTTAAAGTGCTTTATAAACTAGAAAAGCACTTGGAGAGTGCAGACCTCCGCCAAGGCAGATCAGTGCCCCCCCCCCCCCCCATTTGTTCCTTGTGCCAGTATCAACATTTTCTGAAAATTTCATCCAAATCCGTCCAAAACCTTTTGAGTTATCTTGCTAACAGACAAACCCTGATGAAAACATAACCTCCACCGTTACACTTGGCAGAGGTAATATGGTATGGTATGGTATGTGTTATGGTATGGTATGGTATGGCATTGTATTGTATTGTACTGTATTGTATGGTATTGTGTAATAATGAGTCTCGATGACGGCTTTGATGATGGCTTGATGATGAAATCCGATTACTCGATTAATTGCTCAATATCAGTAGAAAACTCGACTTCAAAACAAATCGACAGGTGCAGCCCTACCACAGAGTTGAGTCCTGTCAACCAAATCACACTGTACTTACAGGATTTCACTGCTGGTTCTGACTTGTAGTTCTGCTGAGTCCAACATGTCTCTTAAAGGAAACACCTGGTGCTGTTTTTCCTGGATGCACCCAAACTGCAACAACTGGTTCTTCTTAATGTGGACAAGCAGCAGACGATCCTGAGGTCCAAGCACGACTTAAAGGCTTTTTAAGAGACTTTACTTTGGCTACTGACATCCATGATCTCACTCCGTTTGGTCACAATACAAGCGCTTGACCAAAAAAATGGGATGTGACACACAGATTGGCATAAGTTTTGCTTTGTTGTCCTGGTGATTGATGTCCACATCAACAGCAGGACCTCATTACTACAGATAAAACACAGCAGCCAGTCCCACGCTGATAAGTGACGCCTCCTGTCAGTTGATGATGGAAACTGTAAAGTCTGTTAAATACTTTATTAGGAAATATAAGAGGTGTGCTGACAGTTATAAGCATTTGTCAGCCTAGAGGGATATTTGTCTCCATTCCACACCTGAACCAAGGAGTAAATAGATGAAGAATAGGAAACACAGCAAACAGGTAAAAGAAAAAAAAAACTTCCAGATGACATGTACAATTCACAGGTTTTCGCTAAAATGTGTTTTGTTCCAAACCTTAAAATACATGTGACACCTACTGAAGGAAAGGCCCCTAGATGAAAACAACTGTACTAGAGGTTCCAGACAGCAGGATTCTGTTAGTCAGTGATTAACAGTTTCCCCAAAGGTCACTGCTGACTTTGGCAATGAAGCGATGACAGACTTTATGCCAAATGAGTTCAATAGATGCAGTGGCAGTGCTGACAGTGTTCCACAGCTATAGGGGTTTAACTCTTCCAGCAGCTTTTAAAGTGGTTCTTTACAAGTTCATTCAACATGTGCATCTCCTACAACCAAAACACACTTTATATAAAAGATAAGATATTCCTTTATTAGTGCCATATGGGGAAAGTCCAAATTTACAAGAGCAAAGAGTGGAGCACAACAAAGTACACAAGAGCAAAAAGAGCATTCAGGCAGCACATCGAACAGATACACAAGACGAAATATAGAAATGTAACCAACGAATCAAAAAAAAGCTATAAATACCATTTACAGTTGTTGTGCACATGCTGAACATGCCACAGGTTGGATAGGGGAGATACTCATATGTACATCTATATGGACATACATAATTATATATAGTGCTGGGTAAAAAAATCGATTTGATGATCTTAGATCAATTTGTTTTAATTTTGCGTAATCGATTAATAGTGGATGAGATTGATTTTTTCAGAGCAGGACCGGGAAGCGCAGGCGGCCCCGTCTTGCGAACCCCGGGTGAAGACTTGCTACGGCTCTGGCGCGGAAAAGACGCGGAGGAAGGGTGGGGAAAATCCCTCCTTCCGGCCTCAAACTGGAACACGCTGTGCAGGAACTGGCTGCCCGGAGATTCTCCGAGGCGAGTCGTGGAAGCTGGTCGTTCTTGGAATAATAATTTGGATCCATACTATCACCTATGGCTGAGTATGGCGTTAGAGGAATAGTAAAGCGATAATGTCCGAATGCTACGCTACACCCCCCCCCACCCCACCCCAGCCAACAATTATGGAGCGCATGCACACACACCCCCAGCCCCGCTCCCGTGAGTAGGAGCCACCAGCCATAAAACAGAATAAAGATGATGAAGAAGTCTATTCTGAGCCACTGTTGTCCTGTTCATTGTTTAACAGCAGATTCAGCTACTTCCTGCTGAAATGTCACATTTATTTCCTTTCTAATATCAATATTGATACTGATATATTCATGTGTTGCATGACTACAGTAGTCAAATAATCAGGTTACAACTCAAAATTGTACTTTGGTATCACTTAATTAATCTGAAGCAATCAATTAATACTGAATCGAATCGATATTGGATCAAATGGAATTGAATCGTGATTAATCAATTCAAAACCTTGTGAATCAAAATCGAATCGATTATGGAAATTGGCCATGATACCCAGACCTAATATATACCATAATTCTGGTCTATGAGCCGGTACTTTTTTCACACGCTGTGAACCCGTGGCTCAAACAATGATGCGACAAATTTATGTTACAACTTTCAATATTTCAGAAATTTGTCAAAAAATTCAAAAATCTAAATTTGTCAAAACTGTGACCAAACTTTATAGACATTGTCCCAAGGAAAAGACAAATAAAATTTGAAATGAATCCGACCAGTAGTTCCAGAGAAGAAGATTGTTGAAATCTGGACATTGGTGACCTTGAGTTTGACCCTTCAAGGTCACTCAAGGTTAAAGGTCATGGACCCAAATGAGTCCAAATATGGCTTCCTGTCAGTGATTACTAGTAACTACATTGATACCTCTAAGCATTTCCATGTTATGATGCATCACAATATGGACCATTATAAGGAGAGGTAAATTTTGAATATTTCAAAGATCTGTCAAAAATTCAAAATTCAAAATTCCTCAAAACAGTGAGCAAATTTTGTAGACATTGTCCCCAGGAAGATGCATTTAAAATTTATGAATCGGCCCATTTGCTGGTGAGATAAAAATAAAACATTACCTTATAGTGTACATGATGCCTTTAAGGACATGTGGGTCTTGCCAGACAGACTGTTTTGCATAATTACTGTTCATTAAATATTCAAACTGCTTTTCATAGTTTCATTAATTCTTCCCGGACCAGCATGAACAAACCCCAACCGACAGTACTGGACTATCTGATAATAATTCTACAGACTGTACAGGATGTGCTGCAAACTCAGGGTTTTCCCTCAGTTCTCAGAGGGCTTCGGTCCTGCTTGGGTTCAGCTATTTTTCCTAAGTTTGTGGGAGAAAAAGTTGGAGGGTTGAGGAATCTGAAGGTCATTGTATAAGAAAACTTTTCAATAAAGTATGATAATGATTTTCATTGTAGTCTAAAGGGATTTATGTTTATAAATGTTTAAAAGCCATGCAAAAAACAAGCACTATGGATTGAATGCAATCATAAAATCTAGAAAAGTCTGAGTACCTGCAGATCTGATGAAGCCAAATTCACAACTGTTTTAGACATTTTTCCTGTGTCTTTGTTCTAATTTCATTCCTTCCATTTACATTAACATCAGTTCAACAGACCTCATAGTTATTATGTTGGACCAGTCTGAACTATGTTTACACCCACTAAAAATAAACAAAAAATCCCCAAACATTCACTAAAATATACAAAATATGCTAAAATACACGAAAAATACAAAAAATATGCTAAAATACATTAAAATATGCTAAAATACACCAAAATACACAAAAAATCCCCAAACATGCAATAAAATACACAAAAAAATGCCGTAATACACTAAATGAATAATATAAATAAGTCATAATAAATATGATGAACAATAGTCCCCTGTGCCTTGCATTGCATGCAAGCACGCAGGGAACTAAAAATCCCCAAAGCATGCATTAAAATATACAAAAGAAATATGATGAAATGCATAAAAAACACAAAATGTAGGAGCCATTCTTTATGTATGTTATTTTTGTGTCTAGTTAATTGTGGATTCCCGATTTGAGTAAGGGGAGGGTAAATGGAAATCTATTTAGGGGGCAGGTAACTAGGTCACTGGGAAGAGATGGAGAGATTGTACGGTTTTTACCACTATCAGTTAGAAGTCATCATCATTCAGTAGTCATGTTGTCATGTAATCTTCATGACACGTTGATGTGACCATCTGCGAACGTTCAATAAAAGTGGGAAGCTCGCCGAAAGATTCTGTGTGGACATTAATTGCTTGGAAACACGTCAAAAACGCAGTCTCCATTACACAAAAAATATGCAAAAGTACATTAAAATATGCTAAAATACACAAAAAATCCCCAAAACATGCACTAAAATATGTAAAAACTAGAAAAGCACTCAGAGAGTGCAGGCCTCTGCCAAGGCAGATCAATGCCCCCCCCCCCCGCCCCCGATCACCACCAAAATTTAATCATTTGTTCCTTGTGCCAGTATCAACATTTCCTGAAATTTTCATCCAAATCCGCCCATAACTTTTTGAGTTATCTTGCACACAGACAGACAGACAGACAGACAGAGACAGACAGACAGACGCCGGCAAAAACATAACCTCCTTGGCGGAGGTAGAAAACTGCCATAATACACTAAATGACAGAAATACTCAAAAATATGCTAAAATACACAAAAAATACGCGATTGAAGAAGCTGAATTTCTAACATTTTTAGACATTTTTCTGTCTTTGTTCAAATTCATTCCTTCCATTCACATGAATATCAGTCCAACAGGCCTCATAGTTACTGTGTTGAACCATCTGAACCATGTTTACATCTAATAACATTACACTGACATTTGTCCATGAGTAATGTTTGTTCTACTGACGCTGAAGCTGTTAAAGCTCATACCTGAACCTCCCCACCCATGAACCCCTCCACACATGAATGACTGTTGGAGTTATTATAAACAAACATACACAAAAAACATATGGGGCCATTATTGTAGCAATATTATTTGCAAATGCGTGTGGAGAGTTGAGTGTCCGTATTTCAATCTGTCTGTGCGCAGTCGGATTTAAAAATGTGTAAATGAATCTGTAAATGCGTGATGAGATTTGTGTGTCCACATTTCAATCTGTGTGTGTGGAGAGTTGTGTGTCCGTATCTCAATCTGTCTGCGCAGTTGGAGTCGTGTGTCTGCATCTCAATCTGTCTGTGTGCAGTCGGATTTGCAAATGTGTAAATGAATCTGTAAATGCGTGATGAGATTTGTGTGTCTGTACAACAATCTGCAAATGTGTAAAACAACTTGTGTGTGTGTGTAATCAGATTTGAAAAGTCAAAGTATTTTCATGGGTCAGACGTTTGGGGCTACGAATAATCCATGGGGCCATTATTCGTAGCCCCAAACGTCTGACCCGTCTCGTCGTTTGCAGCCATCTTTCCTTGCCCAGGTGAATCTTCTTCTTCTTCGATTTTTAGCGGCAGTTGGTGAACCTTGCAAGCACAACTCACGTAAACTCACGTCAGGTACAAGAACGAGCAAAGCCGAACGCAGCCGGAATGAGGGAGCCTGTGAGCCTGAGCCCAGGGCAGCCTGAGCCCAGGCACACAAACCCTGGTTTTACAGACAAATCCCGCTACGCATTTGTGGATCTGTCACGGCAGAAGTGTAGCAAAATTCACGTGTGTAAAGAGAGCCAATCGAGAAGCCGCTTGACTTGTAACCAATGATTTGTCTGTATTTCTGGGTCTTGTGGCGAAAATACTTTGACTTTTCAAATCTGATTACACACACACAAGTTGTTTTACACATTTGCAGATTGTTGTACAGACACACAAATCTCATCACGCATTTACAGATTCATTTACACATTTGCAAATCCGACTGCGCACAGACAGATTGAAATACGGACACTCAACTCTCCACACGCATTTGCAAATAATATTGCTACAATAATGGCCCCATAAAAACACACTAAAATAAACTAAAAATCTCCAAAACATGCACTAAAATATAAAAAAGAAATACGCTAAAATACACAAAAAATATGCTACAGTACACTAAAATATGCTAAAATACTCCAAAAATACATTAAAATATGCTAAAATACCCCAAAAAATCCCCAAAACATGCATTAACATACATAAAAACCCCCATAATACACTAAATGACAGAAATATTCAAAAATATGCTTAAATACACTAAAACACACCAAAATACACAAAAAATAGGCCCGCCCACCCATGAACCCCCATACCCATGAACCCCTCCACCAATGAATGACTGTTGGAGGCTCCTCTCATTCCCATCTCCGTTAAAATGATCAACACTAATTACACATTGGACTAATTCTGTACAAAGTAAAAATAGTAAATCTCATTTCTTGTGTCTGTGGGATTGTTCAGACCTTTGAGTGTCAGATTTAAGCATTAATTGTAAAACCAAACCAAAATGGAGAGCTGGACTGTGTGCGACTTACATGTAGGTAACATTTGAGCAGGGTTGTGTCGATGATCTGCAGGAGTTTTTTGCGACTCTTAATGGTCGGCGTTCCCTCCATGAGCGGAGACGTCGTAGACGGGTCGGAGTCATTCAGCTGTTTGACCAGGTGGCTCCGTTTCTGTCATGATAAAAATAAGTGTTTTATTATTAATGCATCTCCTTTAACCCTTTACTTTATAACCTCTGGGGAACCTTAAGACAAAAATGTACACACACAATAAAACTGATACAAAATCATCAATGTTTTTTCCTTCATAAATCTCTTAAACCACCTAATTTTCAGGATTTTAACCATTTAAATGTCAGTTTGAACACACGAAGCTGCATGTTTTATTAAAAAAACAACACAAAATATCAGATATGTCATTGTTTTATATAAAAATCTTGTACATGTCAAAGGTTTCATTGCATTAGTAGTTACTGTTCAGTGCAGACCCTCATGGCCAAAATCCCCCTTTGACTTACATAGAAACTACATTTTTTAATCTCACATAAAAACTACTAATGCAATGAAATCAACGTTATTGTCAATATTTGAAATGTCCAAAACGCTGATATAAAACAATGACACATCCCTTCACCATATATATATATATATATATATATATATATATATATATATATATATATATATATTTTTTTTTTTTTTTTTTTCAATAAAACAAGTGGCATCACATAATAAAATTAGCATTTAAATGGTTGAAATCCTGAAAATTATTAAACATTTGGTCGTTTTAAGCAGAGCTGAAGCAGAAAGAAATATTAATATTAGAGCTGCAATCGATTAATCGACTCAAAGTGATCCAAAAAAAATCATTCAACCACAATTCTCCTGAATCAAAGCTTTGTTTGCTTTGTTTCTCTGCTGTTAAACATTGGTTCCACTGTTGTGTTTCACACGGACACTTACTCTGATGCACAAAGAAGCTTCAATTCAGGACAACTGCAACAGAATATTTCTCTTCAATCAATTCAAGTTGATTAATCGCATTGTGAATTTTTGCATTGGCTTCAAGCACCTAATCGATTAATCGGTTGCAGCTCTAATTGATATTTGATAATTTTACAGCACAGGATGTAAAAAGTGTCAGTAGTGTGTAATAGACCTGTAACTAGTATTAGATCCAATAAATATGTCTAAAAAGAAATATTTGTACTGAATATTTGTACCATAAGCTGTAACACAGACATACTGATGGTTACTCACAAAAGAAAAATGACAAAAAATGTTCAAAAGGGTCTGACGGGTCACTAAGGGTTAAAATAAGTGTCCTGGGTTGTTGTTAACTCACCTCGTTGAAACAGTGACTCAGAGTTAAACCACCAGTCTCGGTTTCAGGGTTTTGAATTATTTGAGCTGTGAGGAATGCTACGTATGCTCCAGTGGTCAGACCCACCTGTGTGAGGTAATCGATGAGGGCCAGGTGGGCCTTCTCCAGTTCAGCTCCAGACAGGGTGGGCAGAGGGTTTGGGTATTGCAGCTGTTTACGGTAGTCTGAAGGCAGCAGGTCTGGATACAGCCCAATCACATGAGTGGGATCTGAGGAGAAAGAGGACCGCACACATTCAGCAGATCAGATTTTCTTTAGTAGGACTGGATTCATGAAACTATTTTACAACATTATTATAAAAAAAAAAAAAAAAACAGCTGACTGGAGCTCTGACTGTGAAGCTGTGAAGGTTGTGTGATGAAAAACATGTTAAACAGTATTTACAGTCTATGTAGGACAGGGGTCTCAAACAGAAATACTCAAAAACATGCTAAAATACACAAAAAAATACATTGAAATACACAAAAAATACGCTGTGAAGGTTGTGTGATGAAAAACATGTGGAGGGGTTTAGGTATGAGCTTTAACAGCTTCAGAGTCAGTAGAACAAACATTACTCATGAACAAGTGTTAGTGTAATGTTATTAGATGTAAGCATGGTTCAGATGGTTCAACACAGTAACTATGAGGCCTGTTGGACTGATATTCATGTGAATGGAAGGAATGAAATTTGAACAAAGACAGAAAAATGTCTAAAAATGTTAGAAATTCAGCTTCTTCAATCGCGTATTTTTTGTGTATTTCAGTGTATTTTTTTGTGTATTTTAGCATGTTTTTGAGTATTTCTGTTTGAGACCCCTGTCCTACACAGACTGTAAATACTGTTTAACATGTTAAAATAGGCCAAATGCGGCCCCCCAAAGGTTCCAATGTGGCCCGTGGGATGAATTTGCAAAGTGCAAAAATTCATGTCAAACTAATTTTAGTTCAGGTTCCACATACACACCACTATGATCTCCAGTAAAATAATAACAGTATAAAAACCTATAAAAAAATAACTCCATATTTTCTTCTTGGTTTGATGTGGAAAAAAATTGTGTTTCATTATGTCTATAAATAATGACAACTTGAAATTTTTGTCTTGTTTTTAGTGCAAAAAATAACAAATTATGAAAATATTTACATTTACAAACTATCCTGTAACAATAAAATGTGAATAACCTGAACAGATATGAACAACCTGAAATGTCTAAAGAAAATTAAGCCCAATTTTAACAATTTCCTCCCTGTTACTAAGTGTTGAGTGTTTTTGTAGTTGTAGTTGAGGCATAATTTTGTTAAAATTGCACATATTTTTTTTTTTTTAGGAAATTTCAGTTTTTTCAGGTTATTCACGTCTTTTTTGTTTGGATAGTTTATAAAAGTAAGTATTTTCATAATTTAATGGGGGATTTTTGCACTAAAACCAAGACAAAAATTAGCAGTTGTCATTATTTATAGGTTATTATGCTATTATCAAATCGGGCTGAATGTGGAACCTGAAAGAAAATGAGTTTGAAACCCCTGATGTAGGAGGAGTTTGATATATTTCTCTTTAAAGCAGGGGTGTCAAATTCATTTTAGTTCAGGTTCCACATCCTCCCAATATGATCTGAAGTGGATCAGACCCGTAAAACAAGAACATAATAATATAAAAATAATATCAACTCCAAACTTGTCTCTATGATTTAAAGTGAAACAGTCAAATTACATGATGAAAAAACGTTTATATCTAACTATCCTTTAAAAAAAGTGAATAAAATATACAACCATTAAAAAACTGAAATCTTTAAAGAAAAATAAGTGAAGTGCAATTTTAACAATATTCTGCCTCAGTTTATCATTTACACATGTAAATTACAACTTACACTTCACAGTGGATCTACAAATACACAAAACACTGAACAACAGGAAGAATATTGGTACAATTACACTTATTTCTCTTAAGACGTTTCACTTTGTTCATATTTGTTCAGGTTATTCACATTTTTTGTGAAAGGATAGTTTGTAAATGTAAATATTTTCATGTAATTTTACTTTTTTACACTAAAACAAACAGAAAAATGTGGAGTCGTCATTATTTATAGGTTATTATTATAGTGTGATACTGGTCTGTATGAGGCCCCTGAACTAAACTGATTGTTAAAATCTTGAGTGTTATTTTTACATTTTACAAATTCATCCCACAGGTCGGTTTGGAACCTTTAGTGGACCGGTACTGGCCCACGGGCCATATGTTTGACACCCGTACTTCAGAGCATGTGAAAATAACACAAACACAAAAAAGATTAGCAAAATAAACAGAAAAAATAATCAAATTAAAGAAATTCTCAAGAACACAGATCACATACTCAAAAAGGAGTAAGAAGTACAAATATACTAATTTATTTGTTTTTACCAATCATTTATCTCATGATCTTATTTACAAGTATACAGTCATGTCCATAAGTATTTGGACAGTGATAGTGCTCTTATAGTTTTTCCTGTGTACACCAACACAGTGGATCTAAAAATAAACAATCCAGGTGTAGATAGATGGAAGTGTGGATTTTCAGATTTAAAGCAAGAATTTTGAACTAAAGGGGTTAAAGTTAGCTAACATTTTTAACTCATTATTAAAAAAAGTGGATTTTTTTTTTTTTTTTTTGATGACATACTCCACCAGCTGCAGTTTGGTTACACGTTGGTGTTGTTTTGTAACAGTTCAATCAATACCAACACGCATTTTATGATATAATAGTGATGTTACTGTCATGAATCTTTTACTTTTTAAGACCTAACAACATATACACAGACACTGGAAGGCTGAACGTCAGATTCTTTCTTTCTTTTTATGGACTCATTCTCAAAATACAATCCAGATGTCTTGTTTGATGAAAAGAAAAACTAAATGTCATAACAGATTCATAAAACATCTCCATATAACTGCAGCTAATAAAAGGTAACATAAGCCCATTGAACCACCTTGGGGGGAACGGAACCATGTCCCCAGTTTGACCGAGGTCTGCTTCTAATTTTACAGACTGTTCCTGAACACCTCACGGTTCCGGAGCCCTACCTGTGCCCAGTTTAGCGAACACCTGCATGGAGTCGTCAAACCTCTTCTGGCAGAACAGGTTGAAGGCGTAGAGGTTCTGGATGTGATGGATCTGCTGCTTCTTGTCGCCGTCTGAATCATCCTTCATCTTCTGGTGAGAAAAACCAGAGTCAAAAAGCTCATCACACGATGGTAAAACAGCTACAACGGAATGCCAGCCTCGAGGAATGGAATAAAACACATGAATGTCAGTGTTTATTCTTGGAAATGCACATGCAGAGATGTACTGTTAGATAAAGTAACCATAAAGGACAGACCCAGAGGAACTCTACTGTTCCCTGAACATGCTGCTCTGAACCCTCTGGTATTCATAATTCGTAAGGAATGACAATATGTTTTTCATACAGTTCATTTTTAACTTTAAAAATTATAATAATTGTATTTCATCAACTTGGGCCAAAAACAAAAATACCAAAAACTCAATAACTGTCATATTTTTAACCCTTTAAATGCCATGGTTAAAAACAGATATTTTTTATGCAAAAAACACAAAAAACTTTTATTTCAATATACAACATAAAAATGTTATTACTTATTTTTTGGATTTTTTCATCCTGGCATATGTCAATGATTAACTGAAACATTGGTTAATATATGCACTATTATTATTATTATTTTGTGCTAGGTCAAATGTTAAATGCATTTTTTGATGCATCTAACATTGCATCATGCATTTTTTTTTGATACAAAAAAAAAAAAAAAAAAACACAAAACTTTTTTTTCCCCATTTACTACATAAAAATTTGATTCCTTTTTTTTTGCAGCCTGACATATTTCAATGATTTAAAGCAACATTGTTGGATATGCCTCATTATTATTTTTTGTGCTTTTTTTATTATTATTTATGTATTTTTTTAATTGATTCACTAATTAAATTTCTTATTCTATTTTTTGGTTTATCTTGTTCAGTTAAGTTTTATGCTATTAGTGAAGGAATTTAACATTGTTTATAATGTGCTGATTTTAGTGGATAGATCAGAATTTTTTAAAAAAATCATGCAAAAATGAACAAATTTTGAATTCTGACCTAAAACAAATCACAAAAAATAATCTGACCTTTTATAACATGAAGTGCAAAGTGTTTATAATATGCTCACCCAGATACCGGGAGGTTAATCCAGATAAGTGTTGTTTTTTCAATGTTTTTTTTTTGTCTAAGCTGAAGCCCAAACTGAATCCTGAGGAACTGAATAAGCTGATCTAAATGTAAAGTGAGGTGGTGTGGACACTCACCGCCAGCTGAAGAGCCAGCTCAAACTGCTTGTCCTGAAGAAGCTGCCGGATCTGGCTGGCTATCGACACCGGCACCAGACGCCACACAAAGTGGTTACTGGCAACGTACACGATATTTGGCCTGAGAGAGATAAAGGAGGGGAGATGAGATGGAGGACGGGTCAGAACAAAAGGGCTCTTCTTTGTGGGAAGGAAACCACTTCATTAGCATCATCAGAAGAAACCACAACCAAGTAACAAGATGAAAACAGTGTCTTTTATAGGAACCAAAGTGGTCGTCTCCATCGATATCTCATTTGGAACTTGTGTCCAACTTCTCTAGGGATGGGATTCATCAATGACCCCATGATTTGATTACGATTCACGGTGCATCTTAACCCTTAAAGACCCAAACAGCTTCCACAACAGCCCCTTCCACCACACAATGGATTAATAAGGTTATGTCCTTTTTAAAAGTAGAGAAAATTACATATTCAAAACAGGGAAACTCCAACAAATTCTACAATAAATGGCAACCATTTATGGATTTTTTTTTAAGTTTTTTTTTTTTTTTTTTTTTTTTTACATTTTTTTATTTTATTTATATTTTTTCTCATGTTAATGTGACCAGTTTAATTATTTTACACAGACTATGTCTTAGTATTCTTTTCATTGTATTGTTTGTCAGGTTTCATTGTTATTTGTTCTTAAAAATAAGCAAATCTAAATCTAATGGTGTATACAAACATGGTTAATGTTGACATCTGTGTGCCCTGGTATATGTCAGTACCTTTGTTTCTCTTGTACACACTTCAGTAAAAAATATGAAACAGAAAGACCCACACAGCCGCCACAGACCAAAATAATCTACTGATGTAAAATGTTTAATAACTGATGATCCATTCATCCTGAACGTGGAAACACCGTCATCTTCTACAACATTGATTCACCAGTAAAACTCATGTAATTTGATAAATGACAGTGGATAAACACACTGGGTTTTATGTTCAGTTAATGATATATTTTGCTGAAAAAATTCACTTTTTCTTCAGTTTTCTCTGTTTTAATACAATAACCATTGACTTTCCTCTGAACTTTCATGAATATCTACATGATCAGTGACTTAAATGCAGTGAAATACCTGCTTTACTTTTCTGCTAATGCAAGGTTTGCATACAACATCCTCATGTACTATTTAATGAAATAAATGGTGGAAAATACTATTTTAACAGGTAAATTCTCTGTTTACTGCAGAGCTGGGAAGCAACTAAGAATGAATATTTCATCATATTTTTCTGCATTTTAGTACATATTTTGCTGAGAATTTTTTGCTATTATTTCATACATTTTAACAAAAATATCTGGATGTTACACTCCATACATAAAAAAAAAAACAGTTATTTTAGCTGTGGTGCTTTTAAGTGGAATTATACATTATTTTACATCGGGTAAGACTTTATTTTGCGTAATTTTAAAACCTAATTAGACAGAATAGTAACACAACAGTAAGTAAGTGCATCTATGGTATCAACTCATACACAACAAACATAACAAAAGAAAAGCAATGTAACAGGCAAACAAGACAAATACAGAAAATGAAACAAGAAGGTCAATGTTGTACTTTTATACTTTAACATTTAGTGCAATAATCCCAACCCATGCACCTCGTCTTTTAATCATACCTTGTACATATTCCATACTGCCTGTATATACTAATATGTTGTATATATTTATATAATCTGTATTATAGAGTTAGCTTTTTGTATATTTTAGTATTTCTTAGTAATTTTTTATATATTGTCAATGCTCTTCAGTATATATTTTCAGTATAATTTGTGTGATATTTTTATACAGTTACTTTGCACTTTAAGTGTCTTTGCTGCTAAATAAGAAACAGAGCTGAAAAACTGATTTTCATTCTTATTCTACTCTACTCTACTCTACTCTACTCTACTCTACTCTACTCTACTCTACTCTACTCTACTCTACTCTATTCTATTCTATTCTATTCTATTCTATTCTATTCCAGAACCTGCTCTTCTTGCATATGTTTTTCTGTCTTTATATAATTGTATGTATTTCTACATGAGTAAATACAGTGTGTATTTTTTCATCCTGGCATAGATCAATGATTAACAGTGACATTGATTAAAGGTAGGGTAGGAGATGTTTTCCTGGAGCATTTTCTACTATATTGCTTACAATCCACTTCACACCCTGATTGCAACCAATTAATTAAATGCTCTAACACAAAAATTAAAAAAAATTAGCCACCTGTGGAAAGGACAGGACTGAAAAAAAAAAACATCCAATCATTTTAACCAGCCCATCAAAATGATTGGATGGTGATACGTCTATTAAATTCAACTGCCCTTTGTCCCTCCCCCTTCCCCCCTCAGGAGTACAATCAATACAATGGAGGTGTGGCTTTGGGGGGGATGTCTGAAGAAAGGGGTTTGGACTTTTGAATTGTGTATTTTCAAAATGTAGCTTGCTCCAACCATTTTTCCAGGATCTCCTACCGTACCTTTAATTTGCATTATTATTTTTTTGTGCTAGGTCAAATGTTAAATGCTAAAATGTGTCAATGTACATTTTTTACTCACTTGGTAGTAGGGTGTTAGTATAGGAATTTAATGTGCTGCTGATTTTAGTGGCTGGGTCAGAATTTTAAACAATCATGCAAAAATGAAGGTTTTTCTTTCCTGTTTATATAAGTATATGTATTTTTCTACATGAGTACATAAAGTGTGTATTTTTGACACTTAAGGCCATTGGCAGACATCCTAAATCGTTACTGTTATCCTCTGTCAGCTGTTGTAGGCGTTGGAGACAAAGAGGACGGTTTGAGGCAGAAAACAGATCTGACCTTCCAGATGTGTACTGGGATCGATCACTGCTCAATACTAACTTTAATTCATTTCACTTCCGTTGTCACACAGCTGTCATAAAAACAGCACTAAAACACCTGCAGCGTCGAATTACCTCACACAGGAAAACTAAAGCAGACACATTTTGCAGAGCTGTGATCGATACCATTTCAGTTCCAATTGGACACAGCAGCTGAAAAACAAACACTCAACAGAATCTAAGCCCTGAGGAGACGCAACCCAGAGGATAAAAAAGTATATTAGTGTTATTTACTGTAATGCAGCGCTAAGCAAAACAGTTATTTTTATTGGCTGATTATGAATGTTAGAGTTAAGGTTCTGAATTGTGATTATATGACTCATTTTGTCCTGGTCTTACAACAACAGACGTGCAGTGAGTAGAACTGATAAGAGCTATTCACAAAGGAATAAGTCAGGCAGATACTAAAAGTCATGATCATTCATGTTTTGAATCGTCTTGAATTCTTGTAATTATACACGTTGAAAAAGAATAAAATCTATGTATATACAACCAATGATGTGTTGTCTATAGTGTAATGTAGTGTTGTTTTTTGTAAGTTGTTAACCATGTCAATAGTTATAATGTACATTATATATCATATGTTACCATCACTTCAAGTTCCAAATTATATATCCATGTATATGACACTAACTAAACTTTCTAGTTGTAAATTGACATAATATGAACTCTATAATTTTAGGTTTGACTTTTCACTAAAATATATTCAGTCACAGTCAAATAAATCACACCGAAATTGGTCGCACTTATGGAAACCGAAAAAAAAAAATTGTAATAAAAACTAACAATGACAAACAAACATATCATTATCCTCTTTTGTACACACATATAGTGTATAAAAGTCATCCACTATATGGACAAAAGTATATTTTACTTAATATCTCTCAATATTGATTTTGTTTTTTTTAAATCAATGGCAATGATTTTAAATGTTCTTCCTCTAAATTTCTGAGATATTTTTTGTGCTCTGACTGTAAATAATTTTCTACCACAACTAACCATCTACTTTCTTCACATCTCACTGAGGAAGAAAAATCTACCATTAAACTTTAAGGAAATATTGATGTTTATAAACTATATGGACATAAATATTGGGACATATCATGTCTACAGCTGTTAGATGTCCTGGTCATGAGGATTTAAGATAAAAATGTCGATATTAATAATCAATATAATATTCATCCCGATATAAAACCGTATTATTGTTATGTATCCCATACCCCTGTTAGAAAAGAAACACCTGAATTCAATGTGTCCATATACTTTTGTTCATATAGTGCATGGCTTAGGCAATTATGCTATAAGGCTAACAATATTATGACTATATCAACGAGTGAAAGGTATATTTGTCACATAATGTAACAGAAACAATTTGTGACGAGTTAACATGGTCACTCATCAATAAAGGGAAGAGAAAACACCGAAATGCTGATGACTGTTAGTATGCACCAATCCTTCAGTTTATTTACTTCCTTTAGGCTGAATGAAGCTTAATGTTGCACTTAATTTATTATTTTAGCTTATGTACTTTTACTAAAATCAGTTTGTGTCCAAGCACTTTATCCATAATGTACATCAGATTTACTCTGCTAATCCTACACAATGGATTGATTTTAACAATATACTCTGTAACTGTATTAAAATACCAGCTTCAGTATCAACAGACATGTGATATTAAATGCCTCGGTCCAGGATCTGGGGGCAATTAAACCTGATCTGAGAGTGCATAACAACAGCTCAGTTTACCAAAGACGTGACAGAAAACTCAACATCATTCGCACTAAAACACTGAAGTGCTAAGTGGATTAAAGAGAGGAGAGCCTCACCCTGCTGATGTAATGAATCGTGGTCTCTGCAGCTCCACGCTCTGCACCAGCAGCCTTGGCTCGAAGGTCCGGATCTCCACGTACCGAGGCAGAACGGCGATGATGTACGGAGGCTGATGCTCTGAGGACGTTTAAAGAGAGACAACGCCGTCACTTTGAGCACAACGACAAGTGATACTAGATGAAAATACAAGAGGTGGGTCTGTATCACTGTAAGGTGTCTATCAGACTCAAAATGCCCAAAAAACCCTCAAGATTTTCCACTTAACGTTCAATGTGTTAAATCGACTGCTTTTTTAATACATTTTTTTGCAAGCAAAGTACAATCAGACCACAAAATATGAAACAAATATGTCCACCCTGTTACCTACAGATACATGTATAAATAAATGACAGGGTGGACAGCTTTGGCTAAAGTTAGCATTTAACGACCACATGTTGGACTTAGAGTTGGTGAAGTTGGTCATTTTTGAAGACGTCTGTGTAATGTTCAACAAATATATTAAGAATTTTTGAAAAGTTTTACATTAAATTATATTTTGTGGTGACCGGGTGGTCATGCTAAGCTTGACCACATCTAAGTACAAACACAAAATGGCAATTTTGAAATGTAAATGTAAATATTAAATGCTCTTGTAGATGATGTTTCCATTTCCAATGAAGACACGCAAAATGATGATGTCATCAGTGATAATCCATCTGATTTTAAACACTGTTGCTGTAGATCTCTCATCTGAAGTGTTATTATCTGATCTCAGACACTGCAGGTGTGTGTCTTACTTGTTCATTTGTGGAAACTTATAACTTCAAAAGGAAGGGGATGTTTAGACAATAAAAGCTGTGTTTAGCACTGGATCAATTCTATTCAGAGGAAGTTTATTTTGTAACCGTTACGGAAGTAGAAAAGCGTGTTACAGTGCATTTAATATCACAAATGTCATAAAATCAAAATGACGTTTTGCATTAAATGTAACCATTTTTACTTATTAAACAGAAGAAATTTGAAATAAAGGTCTGATTCTATTACAGTCCTTGTAACTTCTGCAGCTGAGAGAAATAAAAGCCTGGATGCTATTTTAGGAAAAACAGAATGCAAAAATGGCACTGAATGAATCACAACACATCCTGTCATACGTTACATAAACCTCTGTAGAAGGGTTGAGTCTATTTGCCTCTTTCTTTCTTTCTTTCTTTCTTTCTTTCTCCAACTTTGTAATATTGCAGGAAAATGAACCACCATCAGTTTAATTTTTCTTTGTAGTTAAAGTGTTGATTTTGGACAAACAGCTGAAGAATGAAAGCGCATTTTCATATTTTTAGATTTTTTTTCCCCATGATTTTAAATCTGAACACTTCTTCTATTTCTGGATATGAACATAATACTAGGGAGACAAATGTCAAAGACTGTGTCAAAGACAGGCCCAGCAGTTCTACAAAGAAGGAATCTATTGATGGAAACATAGATTCCAAAAGTGCTCAGACTCTAATGGAGCTTGTGTTGTTGTTATTTTGATAAATTAACTTTTTATTACATTTGTCTGAGAACTTTTCGACTCTCCCTCGTAAATACAGATTCACGGTGCATACACTGGACGTATCTGATACACTTTCACTCTCGAGAGCTGGTGACTGAGCTGTGGTTTAAAGGTCTGGAATGAGGCAGGAAGTCTAGTCTATCTGGGTAGATCTGAGGCTGGACTCTGAACTTGGCCCACAGGGGAGACCTGGGGCTCTGAGTTAGAACCACAGCTATGAGGAACGGTCAGTCAGATGGACTTCAGACTGACCAGCTCTCATCCTCTGCTGATGCAAAGCAAACACACGCCGTCGACTTTACCACAACGAGGAAATTGCCGACTGTATGAAACCGGCGCTGGGAGGCTTCATTTCCCCTCCGTGTGGTTCCTCTGAATGCCAATGAGCAGTGAAAACAGCAGCGCTTATGGAACAAAAGGAGAGCTCATCTGCATCAGTTCTGTGACAAAGTTCATTATTAAAGAAGAGCGCTGGTGTCTTAGTCACAAGATGAAACGGCTCAGATAAAACTGCATTTCCCCCTCTGACATGTGGAAAACATCACCACAGCTTAGACCCGGCGGAAAGAAGACGCTGCACGAGGAAGAGAAGATTAAGGAAGAGAAAAGACGACGACTGACTAATCACTGACTCTATTTAGGCCAAATTTACTTTGTGTTTCAGTATCGGTTACTGTTTGTGTGGACGAACCTGCTGAACTACTATGACAACAACTGTGTTCGGTCCACAGCGTTAGATCAGACATAATACAAAAAAAAAAAAGAGTTCTGCTTCAAAATACACAGATCTGTGCAAAAAAAAAGTCTTATTGCACCTTTATCTTTGTTGTTTTTCAGGGTTCAAATGATCATACAAATTTATTTCTCACTGTCTTTTCCTCTGATAAAACAAGAAAATACAGGAAATATGTGCACAGCCTTCAAAAAATGCACAAAAAACTGAACTAAATGTGTTGTAAAGGTTAAAGTCACTATTTAATGTGACCTCTGACCCCATGACAAGAAGCAGCACTAACAATTAGAAACATCTGACGTGTGTTGAATGAAAGCTGGTATAAAACATCAGTAAATTAATGCAATAAATCTCATACTGTCTGAAAAAAGGGTTAAATGTAAAGGGAAGTCACAGTAAATACGACCGCTTTGGTTCATAGAAGCTGTTTTTAGCCCGAAACTTTAGTTTTTCCTGCTGTTCATACGTCACATATATCAGATTGGATCTAAATACAGAGACAAATGCATACGTGTGGACAATAGAACTTTAATAAATCAACAAACTATGTACGATAGACTATAACCCTGAAAAATGTGAACTATGTGCAATTAAGTTGTGCAACAATATTCTGTTCTGCAATAACAATGTAATATTTATCAAAATAGAAATGCACTATTTATATATAGACTTGAGTTTATCAGTGTCCAAACTGTTTTCAAAGATAATACTGTTAATATTTTAAATACTGGGCCTATTCTTATTTTATGTCTATTTTTTATTCTACTTAGCTCTACTCTTATCTTACTTTTGTTAAATTTTACATTCCATTTTCTTATCTTTATTTTTTATTTGTGTATTTATTGGTTTATTTAACGGGGACCATGCACATTTATGAACATTGCTGAATAAAAAAAAATATATACCAATGTAAATATGCCAGAATTAGTAAAAATAACTACTTTTCATCTGCAGTCCCTAGGTAGGTAACACAAACAAAACATCAAACAGCCAACATTAATACATCAGTTGTTCGCTATAAATTTAAAACATTTAAAAATCCACATAATGATGACATAGGCATCATTAAAACAGACAAACAAGGAAATAAACAGCTTTTTATTTGCTCTATTCTTATTTTCTGTAGTATTGGTGTTTTATTAATATTGTTGCACTGAACACACAATGCCAATAAAGCCTAATGTATTGTATTCTTGTATTCCACTCTATTCTGACTTTTACACAGTATTGCATTGTTAGCATTATTTGCATACTGTACTTAAAACATGCCAAGTTAAATTTGTGTTTGCACTGCAGAGGATGAAGCGTCTATAGTTCATCTGAGTGTCCACCTCTCATATCAGAACCCAGACTCTCCCCTGTGGGCAAAGCCTGTCCTTGATCAGACTCCAGTTTCAGACCGGTAGTGATAGAAGTCTGCACATTTAAGGTTTAATGCGAAAAACCCTCCACTGTGAGGAAAAGTTCTGCGAGTATTATGAGAAAAATGTGGTTAAAATGTGTTTGTTGTGCAGTAAAATGGTCCCTGTCAGTGTTTTACTGTTATATCGGATGTTTTTTTTTCCTGCTGATGTTTAAAGTTGAGCTCATCCGAATATCTTTATAAACTGTCGGTAATTTTGATTTACAGACGGATCATATTCTATGAGATCATCATGTGTTTGTAGTATCGCAGTCCTGGGAGAACCACATACTGTATCTCTAAAAGCGCTTTTTCCAAATATAAGAGTGGAAAAACCCCAGACCTGTCATAATCTACTGATATGACATGTTTAACAATCTTCAGCATATTAGGGACATTTCTGGTAAAACAAAAGACAAGTGTGAGTTGAAGAAGCACGTAATATTTCAAGGAAAAAGCTCTGTTTTGTCTTGATTAAGATCTCAAATTAAGAAGAAAAAAATAAATTAATACACTTGCAAAGAAAAAATAATATTTACAAGAAACACTGCAAATTATCTGAGTCATAGATTAAAACTAAAAAATCGGATATTCTCTGAGATTAAAGAAAAACATGACATATTTTTGACTTTTTTCCCTCTAATAACTGTTATTTTGCAGCCCTAATACACCATCCTAATGCTATGATAGAATAGTTTTTATCTTGTGCTTAGAAGAGACTTCCAGCAACTGTGTTTTATGGATGAAATGGAGGAGATTCATGTGTTTGTGTCCAGTTTGTTTCATGTGACTGGTTTGTTTCAGATGTCATCAGTGAAGGCTGGCTAGTCTGTACAGTCTGTAGTTAGTTGACATTTTGTTTCTAATCTGGATCAGGCAATAAAGTGCATTCATTTAATATTGTTTTAAAGGTGGAAATGTCAGTAAAAAATGTAGAAGATGAAATTCACATTACATTTTAGTAAATTTGGGCCCAGGGAGACACTGGAACTCCATCTCTGGACTTACTTAGAAAGATTTTAGGTGAAAATGGCCTGTTGTCAGGTTTATGACATTGCACTGACAGTGATTCCAAGATGGTTTTAAAGACTAGATTTAACTTAAGAATGAGGAGAATCTGAAACTCATCCTATAAAGGAAACACGTCACTGTTCAGTTAATCAAAAACATTCAGAATCATCACATTTGGACATTTTTCATTTGGCAGGAAGGAGATGAAAAACTGTGAGTGCTATTAAAGCTGTCAGACAAATGAGGGCAACATTATCCCCTGAAATCTAGTGCCATAGAAAAAGATCCAAAAAATGGAAATCATCAAATACAAGTATCGCAAATTTGCACTCAAGTACAGTGTTTTAGCGAAATGACACTCCTAAAACCAGCATATAATTGTAGCTGCTCTGCTCTCATCCCCCTAAAATAACTGTCAGATCTGTGGTCTGCACAGCAGGTTTCTGTTTCACTAAATGCTAAAAATCTGTTTATTCAACACTGTTTTAAAGGTGGAAATGTCAGTAACAAATGTAGAAGATGAGATTCACATTACAGTTTAATAAATTGGTGTCCCAGGGAGACACTGGAACTCCATCTCTGGTCTTATTTTAAGGGGGGCCATGGCTCAGATGGTAGAGTGGGTAGTCCAATAACCGAAGGGTTGGTGGTTCGAATCCCGCTCTGTCCATGTGCTGTTGTGTCCTTGGGCAAGACACTTCACCCTCCTTGCCTCCAGTGCTGCTACTCACACTGGTGTATGGATGCGTGTGAATGTTTGGTGGTGGTCGGAGGGGCCGTAGGTGCAGATTGGCAGCCACACTTCTGTCAGTCTGCCCCAGGACAACTGTGGCTACAGATATAGTTTACCACCACCAGAGGGAGAATGTGAGAGTGAATGAATAATGGATCCTCTGTACGCACTTTGAGTATGTGTCCATAGAAAAGCACTATATAAATCTAATCCATTATTATTTAGAAAGATTTTAGGTGAAAATGGCCTGTTGTCAGGTTTGTGACGTTGCACTGACAGTGATTCCAAGATGGTTTTAAAGACTAGATTTAACTTAAGAATGAGGAGAATCTGAAAGTCATCCTATAAAGGAAACACGTCACTGTTCAGTTAATCACAAACATTCAGAATCATCACATTTGGACATTTTTCATTTGGCAGGAAGGAGATGAAAAACTGTGAGCACTATTAAAGCTGTCTGACAAATGTAGGGCAACATTATCCCCTGGAATCTAGTGCAGTAGAAGATCCAAAAAATGGAAATCATCAAATACAGGTATTGCAAATTTTCAGTTAAGTACAGTGTTTTAGAGAAATGACACTCCTAAAACCAGCATATAATTGTAGCTGCTCTGCTCTCATCCCCCTAAAATAACTGTCAGATCTGTGGTCTGCACAGCAGGTTTCTGTTTCACTAAATGCTAAAAACCTGTTTATTCAACACTGTTTTAAAGGTGGAAATGTCAGTAAAAAATGTTTGAAGATGAGATTCACATTACAGTTTAGTAAATTTGGGCCCAGGGAGACACTGGAACTCCAACTCTGGACTTATTTAGAAAGATTTTAGGTGAAAATGGCCTGTTTTCAGTTTGTGACGTTGCACTGACGGTGATTCCAAGATGGTTTTAAAGACTAGATTTAACTAAAGAATGAGGAAAATCTGAAAGTCATCCTATAAAGGAAACACGTCACTGTTCAGTTAATCACAAACATTCAGAATCATCACATTTGGACATTTTTCATTTGGCAGGAAGGAGATGAAAAACTGTGAGCACTATTAAAGCTGTCTGACAAATGTAGGGCAGTAGAAGATCCAAAAAATGGAAATAATCAAATACAACTATCTCAAATTTGCACTTAAGTACAGTGTTTTAGTGAAATGACACTCCTAAAACCAGCATGTAATTGTAGCTGCTCTGCTCTCATCCACCTAAAATAACTGTCAGATCTGTGGTCTGCACAGCAGGTTTCTGTTTCACTAAATGCTAAAAATCTGTTCCATCTTGAGGTGTTTCCTCGTTTCGTCCCCATTACACAAGGATATAGTTATAGAAAGGCTAATTAATGTTAAGTGGTTTAATTTATAGTGGACCTGTCCTTGGCAGGATCCATAAACGGCTGTTTTCAAGACACTGTCTAAATATAATATTTATTCACTTATAACATGACTAACGGGGCTATTGTGTAATGTTTCTGAGGGTTGAAAAAGAGCAGCCAATTTAGTTTTTTCACAGATGAACAGGCGGCCAGGAGTGACACATTCTGGCAAAAACACCTTCTGTGTTGTAGAAGAATAACTCACGATGGAGCTGAGAGCAGACTTTTTTTGGCTTTTGTTTCTCGGCATGTGTGTGTCCTTTTGACTTTGCTGTCAGTTTGGATTACTATTGAACACAACTTAAGTGTAGCAAAGATATAAAGAGCCCAAAAGCACCGAAATGAATGGGAAGTAGTCTGTTTCATTATCTACAAACCAGCAGAAAGACGACGAATGTGATGAATGTGCACCTCAGACATAAAGAAGTGTAGAATCTAAGAAAACCTCATGTGATTAAACCTGTTTTTCTACTTGTTTCTTACCCATTGCTATAGGGATATCCGTCCAGTTCAGCGCACACTTCTGGGTGCAGGTTCCCTCTTCATTCAACACCACGGTTAGGTCGTCCTGCCCAACGGCCACCTTCCCATCAGCCAGTGGGGCAACCAGAGGCTCCAACTGTTTCCCGGTGGGAAAGAGTTCCTTGATGGAGCCACGGCCATCCATCTATTTGACAGCACAGAGAGTGTGGGTGAATCAGGAGATGCCAAAGCTATTAATAATGTCAGGGCTGGTGCGGCTGGAGCACATTATCACTGAAATCAAACTAAAGGTATAAAAAAAAGTCAAACCGCTGCTGTAGATGGTTGTAGTTAACCCGCTGTACACCAATCAGCCATAATATTCTGACACTGACAGCAAAGTGGTATTAATGTGGATTATCTGAATCCAATAGGAACTGTCAGTGGTGGATATATTAGACACCAGGTGAACATGTAGACCTCCAAGTTCATGTGTTAGAAACAGCAAAATGTTGAAGAGTAGAGATCTGAACAACACTGATAAACCCCTGGGGTCAGACCATCTCCAGATCTTGTTGTTCAATCCCAGTGTAAAGTGTTTAGAACCAGCCAAAAGCATCTAAAGAACAACTGGACCTCAACATATCCATCCTCTATGGCACAGGTTCAAACATGCGGCCAAAGGGGCCAAATCTGGCCCACCAAAGGTTCCATTCTGGCCCGTGGGATAAAAGTATAAAAAATTAATCTGAACAGTCAAGGTTGTCAAAATCATTTTGGTTCAGGTTCCACATACAGACCAATGTGATCTACAGTCAAAATAACAACACAATAACCCATAAATAATGACAACGACAAATTATGTGGATAAAATTTAAGTGAAAAAAATAACATTATACTGTTAAAATATTTACATTTACAAAACTATTCTTTCACAAAAAATGCAAATAAATACATATGTAAAAACAAAGATGAACAACCCAAAATGTGCAATTTGAACAATATTCTGCCTGTTACTAAATGTCTTGTGCATTTATGGATCCACTGTGATGTGTAGTTGTGTTAATAATAAGAGATAGAATATTGTAGAAATTGTTCAAATTTTAGTTCCAAACTCCAAAATTTTAACAATATTATGCCTGTTACCAAATGTTTATGTAACATTGTGTGTAATGTACATGTATAAATAATAAGTTGAGGCATAATATTGTTAAAATTGCACAAATTTTTCTATTGAAATTTCTGTTTTTTCAGGTCATTAACATCTGTTTTGTAAAATGTAAATATTTTCATAATTTAATTGGGGTTTTTTTGTCCTAAAACAAAAAGAAAAACTTGGATTCATCATTATTTATAGGTTATTAAGTCATTATTTTACTGGTCTGGCCCGCTTAAGATCAAATTGGGCTAAATATGGCCTCTGAATCAAAATGAGTTTGACACCCTTGCTCTATGGGATCAGAACATTATTACCACCTGTCTAATATTGTGTCGTTTCCCCTTTTTCCACTAAAACAGCTCTGACCCGAGGCCTAGACTCTAACAGACCACTGCAGGTGTGTGTGGTATCTGGACCAAAATGTTACAGCAGATCCATGAAGTCCTGGAAGTAGAGGTGGACCTCCATAATCAAAACATAACTATATTCTGCCATTTTTGTTCATTTTGTTGATTATTTTCCAAATTTTCACTTCATTTTTGTCAACTTTTTGGGTTATTTCCCTCATCCTCGCCCTTTGTGTTGAATATTTTGTTCATTTTATTGATTATTTACTTAATTTCTGTCCATGTTGTTGATTGTTTCTTCATTTTTGTTCTGTTTTTTGGTTATTTTCTCCATTTTGTTGAGTATTTTGCTCATTTTGTTTGGTGTTGAGGTGTAAATTTTTCCGCACACTAAGTCACAGCAAATGTTGGATGTAAGTTGAGGGGGTGATACCAGACAAATGAGCAGAAATATCAGTAAATTAACTTGTACATTACTTAAATCATGTTGTAGAGAGTAGAGAGTAGAGAGATGGACCTCCATGGATTGGATTTATTTGTCCAACACCTCCCACAGACGCTCTATGGTGCTGAGATTGGGATGTCCTTTCTTTTGACCATATTTGGTCAATACTAACTAGGGGTGTAAGAAAATATCGGTTCTGCAATATATCGCGATATTTTATTTCACAATACTGTATCGATATTAAAAAGTACTGTATCGATATTTTTAGGTATTTATTCAAATGCAGATATTGTGGAGGTTCATTTTTGCTTTTTTGTTATTCATTTTTGTTTTATGTTTTATTTATTAATATTTAACACTCTTTTATTAAATAATGTTAGTTCCTTTGTTGGGATTGCACAAAAATTATGTTATGATGTTGGTGATGAACTAATTGAATATGAACATTTGAACAGGATCTTAAACTGTAATGTCTGTAAAACATCATTTAAGTTTTAACAGGTAAATTTTGTGATATAACATTAGATCCTGTTGTGATCAAATAAAAATGTGTTTAGTATTTGTGCAGATTTCTGGTGTAATTCAATTCTTCAAGGAAATAATCATAAAAAAAAAGAAAAACAAAAAACTGCCTTTTTAACAGTATCATGATATATCGTGATATATTGTATCTAGGGATGCAAATCATCAATTAATTCATTAATCGTTAGTTGGTTGCCCTTATCGATCGATTAACAATTAATTGATAAGCGGCAATTTTCCTGAGAACCTGAATTTCTTTTTCAAGATGGTCTATAAGAATAAAAGCTAAATACTGATTATACACTTCATGAAAAATGCATGTCATATTCCTTAATGATTACCTCCGCCAAGGAGTTTATGTTTTTGCCAGGGTTTGTTTGTTTGTTTGTCTGTCTGTCTGTCTGTCTGTCCGTTAGTGTGCAACATAACTCAAAAAGTTCTGGACAGATTTGGATGAAATTTTCAGGGTTTGTTGGAAATGGGATAAGGAAGAAATGATTAAATTTTGGTGGTGATCGGGGGTGGGGGGGCCCACGGGGGGGCGCAGACCACAAAATTTCATCAAAATCTGTCCATAACTTTTTGAGTTATGTTGCACACTAACGGACAGACAAACAAACAGACAGACAGACAAACAAACAAACAAACCCTGGCAAAAACATAACCTCCTTGGCGTGGGGGGGCCCACGGGGGGGGGCCACTGATCAGCCTTGGCGAAGGTCTGCGCTCTCCGAGTGCTTCTAGTTGATGTATTGAACTATTGGATACAGTCAGTGTTTCCTGTGGAATTGGGGGGGGGGGGGGGGGGGGGATGTACGCATGTGCATTTCGCCGGTGTGTGTGGGGGTGCGCGTGCGTTTCGTTGGGGGGAGGGGGGTAGTACTCACATGTGGGCAGTACAGCCGGGGGATGCATGCGTGTTGGTTGGCAACCGCGTGCGTGCGTACATCACTTTCCGTCCTACCTGCAATACTATGGGGGTATGGTGCAGTCCGTGCCCCCGCAGAAGTGAAAGTGAAACTTTTCACTGACTGTAGACTACACCAACCTCCAGGGAAAACGCTCCAATACCGACCCCACATTTGTGCGTGTGTTTAGTTGGGGGTGCACAGCTCCCACAAACAGACAGGCCAGTCTGTGTTTGGCTCCACCATGTCCATAAAGACATTCTAACTCATCAATGCCATAATCCGGTTCAATGACCGGCTGTCCCAGCCGCAGCGTCGCAACAAACTGGCAGCCTTCGGACAGGTGTGGAAGGGGGGAAAAGGGCAATTAACTGACAATTAATAATTTAATCAAGCAAATTCTTATTGACAATTAATTGTTAGTCGATTAATTGTTTACATCCCTAATTGTATTGTGATCCTAGTATTGTGATTTGTATCGTATCGCCAGATTCTTGTCGATACACACCCCTAGTACTAACCACTGCAGACCAGGAACACCCAATGACACCTGCAGTTGTGGAGATGTTCTGACCCAGTCATCTCCGTTACAATATGGATCTGGTCAAAGTCACTCAGTTCCTTACGTTAATCATTTTGCTGCTTCCAACACATCAGCTTCAATGACTAAATTTTCACTTGCTGCCTAATATAGCTTATTTTTCCTTGTTTTGACGTCAACTCCTGCAGATTCAAGTAAACAAATTGATGCTCAATCTCTTGCTGTAAGGTCAGTTACAAAATACTTCATAAACAATAAAGCATCATCATAGAAAAGCCCATTAGGGAAAGACAAGGTGTAAAGACCATTCCGAATAGACAGAGAGGTAAAAGTCCAAAAATAAATACACAAAAATCAAGGACAACTCTGACAGGAACTGATTATATAACAGCACCTCAGCAAAATCTGTCTTCAGAGGTGTTATATAAAGAACAGTTTCAAGTGAGACTCCGTCGAACATTTGTCTATGAGCACGCTCAGTCCCTGCAGACGTGAAACACACCTGCCAAAAGCTTGTAGAGGAGCTCATTACCATTTATGTCAAGATTTCAGTGAAGCTGGTGGTATATTTAGGCATATGTTGGGTGTGTATCTAGTCAAATCACGAACTGGAACGAGGAGAAGATGCAGATTTGTAGGCGTTGAGAGGTAAAGGATGTTAAAGTGGTGCTTTAGGCTTTGTTTTTTTGGAGTCACTGCATACGTTGAACCCACCTATAGCATTGGTTTTCCATTAACAGACAGAAAATACATCTACAGATAAGATAAGATAAGATAAGATAAGATAAGATAAGATAAGATAAGATAAGATAAGATAAGATAAGATAAGATAAGATAAGATTTAACCCACCTATAGCATTTGTTTTCCATTAACAGACAGAAAATACATTTATATATGATAAGGTAAGGTAAGGTAAGGTAAGGTAAGGTAAGGTAAAGTAAGGTAAGATACAGAAAGGTAAGGTAAGTTAAGTTAAGGTAAAATAAGGTAAGATAAGATACAGAAAGGTACGGTAAGGTAAGGTAGGTTAAGGTAAGTTAAGATAAGATAAGGTAAAATAAGATAAGACAAGATTTATCCCACCATGGGGAAATCTCACAATTCAACAGCAGCAACAAACAACAAGTGAGTGAAGAGAAAAATAAACAAGTGAAAAATGAAACACAAAGAGAATAAATAAATCAATAGACAGACAGCTAGCTAGCTAGCTAGCTAGCTAGATAGATAGAGTATTTATATAAACTAATATAGTTGTGGGTTATTTAAGAAACATAACTGAGACAATCATATACAGCATAAACTATAAGAAAAATTGTATATAATTATAAATTATAACCATATTTTTTGTATACATGTAGTGGATTAAGATGTGGAACTATAAATAAATAAATAAATATAAATATATATATATATATATATATATATATATATATATATATATATATATATATATATATATATATATATATACTGATTGCTATAAACACACATACATGTTATGTTAATATAGCTTGACATACTTTGTGTGTATATATTTTAATAAAGGGGTGGGTTAAATAAATGTTTACTTCTCCCCACTGTTTTTCAGATGTGTAAATAACACTAATATTGTATTAAGTATTTCTTTTTTGCTTGTCTTATGTTGATAATTTGCTTCTTTCATTGGCTTTTGTTGGTGGTTGAATTGTGCTTTTTATAAGATTAAAATAAAACATTTGTTCATTCTTTGATTAGTGATTATGGATGGAGTCTTAAAAACACATACCCGGATGAGGTAATAGTCCCGCTTGAAACCAACACAGATGGAGTTTTCACACCAAGCCATGGACTTTGGAATATCTGGTGCACCAAAGTCCCCCTGTGAGACGAAAAGGTAAACAATGGGAGACTAAATGTGTGTGTGGGGGGGGCACAAGTGGAATGAGTCCCACGTCTGCTGTCCTTGGCTGTACCTGCAGCTCGTGGAACTCCCTGTCCTTCCAGTAATACATCTGGAGCTTCTTCTTCACGGCGACACACATCCTCAGCCTTTCCTCTCCGGAGCTGGTTAGCTGAAGACAAGAAGCAAAACATACGACTTGACATGGAAAATATGATAACACTAAAAAATGTGGAAACAGGAGGAAAAATATCGCTCTGACTATTGTTATGTCAGATGTAACAACTGACTCAACTGACCAAGGTTATAATAGTTTTTATTTTTCATTATAGTTTAGTTTTATTTAGTTTTGACTTTTTTTTCTCTAATTCAGTTAGTTTTAATTAGTTTTTAGAGCAGGTTTGCTAGTTTTTATTAGTTTTGATATTTTCTAAATGCTTAGTTTTAGTTCAGTTTTAGTTTCTTTATATCTTTTCTCTTTTTCTCCGTCGTATTCAAATAAATCCCAGACAGGACTCTGCTGCTTTCTCCCAACTTTAGTCTCCATGTTTCCAGGTAGAGTGGGGACCAGAAGACGACAAAACAACAAGTGACTACATGTGACGGACTGTTAAATATCATATGGTGCCAGCAGCTAAAATTGCTTGAGGGAAATAAATTGATTCATATCAATCCGATACTGATAAAGATGAAAACAAAGGGAATTTTATCCATAATTTTTATATATTTTACTTAGTTTTGGAAGCAAACAATACAGTTTCAGTTACTTATCTTTTTTTTTTCTTTTAATTATAGTTTTTATTCATTACAGTTAACGAAAATGTTTTTTCAATTCTAGTTTTCGTCATTTCGTTAGTTTTCATTAACGATAATAACCTTGGAACTGACTCCATTTCAGGGATATTACAGGGTTCCTGTGGGTATCAGCAAATCTAATTTAATGGTTTTTAATGCCCTTTTTAATGCCATTTCTTTTTTTTAATATATATTTTATTTTTATCTTCATATTTTAGGATACACAAAGTAGACAACAACAAAAATGAAAAAAAGAAAAAAAAAAAACGAATAAAAAATAAACACAAAAGACAGACCACAACAATTAGAGCATCCAGGTTCAAACTTCAGACAAAATACAAACAGGTTCAGTACAAATTAGAATAGAATTATACAAGTTCAAGGATTTCTTTGATTAACATACACATTCCATTTTTCCCAATATTTTTTTTACATTTTTTAATGCTACTGTAAACACATTTAAAGCCCATGTCCAACTGCAGATACAGTTTTATATATAGTTTTCTGTCAGTTTACCGTCCACAGGCTTTAACCAGGTTCTGAATAGTTCCTCCTCCAATCACTTCTGCTGAAACTTCCATTTCTCAGTTTTTCCTACATTTGCTAATATTCCCTCTGCTCTTTCACCACAGCATGAACACACTCACAGCACATTACATTCTAAGCATCCAGTGTTGTGACTTTGTGTATCGGCCATAAACAATAGTCAATTACAGGGTTCCACCTGTCAATCATCACACTATACTTCCAATTAAAATGATTAAATGTTTATATAATCAAAATAAATCCTGAATAACAATGTTTTTTTTTCCATCAAGCGTATTTAATTTTTTAATGCCTCTGGACATGGAATTTAATGCTTTTAAATGCCACTTAAGGCCTTAATTTTCACAAAATCTATTTAATGATTTTTAATGCTTTTTAATGACCTGCACAAACCCTGGATAAATATAAAGAAAACACTGAGCCTATTGTCAAACAGGGAAGAATTCCTTTAATGTGAAAACTCCGTCTGTGGTACCATTTTGGCCAACCTTTATCGCTCGTTTATTGAAATCTGTTAAAACCTAAATCAAGAGAAGGTCATTAACCTGTAGGTCACATGCGAACAGCGTGGCTCCCTTGGCCTTGGACACCACAGTGATCTGCTGAAATGTCAGAAGGTCATGGACGTGGATGTTGTTTTCTATCGGACAGGGATGATAAATGAAGAAGGATGAATACGGAGTCCACAGAGAGACGGTAGTTTCACGGCTGGTAGGTATCGATAAATCTTACAAAACAGCACGAGGGTCACATAGGAAGAAAAACTTACCTAAGAGACTGACGAGAATTTTGTACTGTGACACGACATAAAGCTGTGGAAAACAAAACAGGTAAAAACAGGTTGAAATGAAATGAATACAACAGTAAAATATAACTAATGTGACCTGAGACTTTCCTGATAAAAAAAAATAATAATAAATGTGGTTTTAATATTAATTTCAGGCTGACTGGACTCATCCAAAACACATCAATTATCCTTAGTTTTTCTAACTTTTGATGTGTATGGGATTTCCAAACTCAGCCACAAGTCACTGAATGCAACACTTAAAGCAGGGACATCAAACTCATGTTCTACATTCAGCCCAATATGATCTGAAGTGGATCAGACCAGGAAAATAACAGTGAAAAAAGAACATTACATTAGGAAAATGTAAAGAAAAATAAGTGCAATTTTAACAATAATAGTCCTCTGTTTATCATTTCCACATGTACATTGTAAGTAATAGATCACAATGGATCTACACAAACACACATTTAGTAACACGTAGAATATTGGTACAATTACACTTACATTCAGGTTGTTCACATTTGTTTATCTTCTAAAATTACATTGAAGATATTAACAATCATTTTAGTTTGATCTACAGTGGGTCAGACCAGTAAAATACCATCATAATAACCTATTAATAATGACAACTACAAGTATTTCTCTTTGTTTTAGTGTTAAAAAAAAAGGAACATTAATGGAAAATATTTACATTTACAAACTGTCCTTTCACAAAAAATGTGAATAACATGAACATGAAATATCTTACAGGAGTGATATTTTGCTTTTTTAAACAGAATTCTTCCTTTTCCCACATTTCCCTGTGGTCTCCATAAACTGTAAAAACTCTGCTTGGGTCTGAATTCTTCATTCATTCAACTCCACAGGTCCATCTTCAACCCTATTTCTGAATAATGACACCAGAAAGGTGGTTTGGAGCGCTGGCCCTTTAAATGAACATGAGCCACTTCAGGCCCCGCCCCCTCCAGGTTGTCGGCTGTGCTGCTCTGTCCCGTTCAACCAACAACTGAACATTTTAGCTAATGGACATATTTTCAGTCTGGACTACAACCACTGCTGCTGACAAACAATTATGGGGAAATACTGGAGAAATGTTGGTCTGAAGTCTGGACCTGATATGTGCAAATGTGGAGACGGAACTAGTTATAAAACGGAACAAATTAAGCAGGAATTGAAACAGGTTGTAGAAATTCACTGGATTTTTGCTAAAATGAAAATAAAGATAGTTTTGCAGCAGCTGGAGGGTTCAAATTCAAACTGTATGAACTATTAGGGTCTGAATACACAAATAAATGAACCACAGACTAAGAAAAGTGGGTTTAAAGAAATATGAGCCCTTTAAGAGAATTAAATGTAATTGTACCAATATTCTGTGTATTTATAGATCCACTGCGATCTGTAAGTTGTACATGTATAAATGATAACATAATGATGACAGTGAAAATAAACTTAAACTGCACTTATTTTCTTAATAAAGTTCAGGTTGTTCATGTCATTCACAGTTTTTGTTAAAGGATAGTTTGCAAATGTAGACATTTTCATGTAATTTTACTTTTTTTTTTTTTTTTTTTACACTAAAACAAAGAGAATATCACAGCTGGCTGGAAGGCCATAACAAGAACTGGCCTGCTACAGACCCACCTAGATACAAACAATGGTTAGATATAGTACAGGAAATATGGGTGATGGAAAAAATGACTTATAGCTTAAGATTAAAAAAGATGAGTTTGATAGAAAATGGGACAAACTGATTGGATTTATAAATGAAATGGTCATGTGATGCCCTTATTTTCCTTTTATTGTATTATTTATGGATATCTTCTGTTGAATACTGTAACCCTCAACTGGCCTTGCTGTACTGTTTGTTGTATTTTACATCCATGAACATGTGAAAAGAAATAAAAAAAATAATTATAAAAAAACAAAGAGAAAAGTTTGTAGTTATTATTTCTAGGTTACTATGATAGTATTTTACTGGTCTGATCCACTTTAGATCATATTGGTCTGTGTGTGGAACCTGAACTAAAATAATTTTAACATCCTTGATTGTTAATATCTTCAGTGTAATTTCTGTATTTCACACATTCATCCCACAGGCCAGATTGGACCTTTTTGGCGGGGTGGTTTTGGCCCCCGCGCCGTATGTTTGACACCTGTGACTTCAAGTAAAGTAAAGCTGACATTTACAACTGTATATACCCACAATGCTTTGCCCCAGAGCCTGAGGTAAATCTAAATCCTTCTACTAGGTTCTCTACCTGCTGAATCTTTTTGGAGAAGTTCTTGTTGGATTTTTCCAGCGTCACTTCAAACCGGTTGGTTCCTGTCGGTAAAACAGAGGCATTTATGAAAAACAACTTCCAAAAAAAAAACATACAAATGGAATGGGTCTGGTCCAGTGTCCTCGCCGGGTCTGCGTACCTGCATCCTTTTTTATTCTGTAGAGGAGGAGGTGGCCTGGTTTGGTTCCTACAAGCAGCCAGTCCTCTGTGGAGACATGGACACAAACAGAGACAGAGTCAGCATCTGAAATGTCCTCAGACTCTCCTCACAGATGGTTAGATACTCATCGACAGTTCAGGCTGATATGTCACTACTTCACTGTTTAGAGCAGGGATATCAAACACATTTTCCACCAGGTTCCACATTCAGCCCAATAATAACACAATAACCTAGACATAATGACAACATCAAGCTTTTCACTTTGTTTTAGTGTAAAAAATAACATTATATAATGAAAATATTTATATTTTCAAACTATCCGAAAAAAAGATGTGAATAACCGGGAAAAAACTGAAGTTTAAGAAAAATAAGTGCAATTTTAAACAATATTCTGCCTCAATTTATCATTCATACATGTACATTATGGATCAGATCTACAAAGGCACAAAACATTTCAGTCAAACAATAACACAATAACCTACAAATAATGACAACTACAAGCTTTTCTCTTTGTTTTAGTGTAAAAAATAAAATTACATTATGAAAACATTTACATTTACAAACTATCCAAAAAAAAAAGATGTGAGTAACTGGAAAAAATCAAATTTCTTAAGAAAAATAAGTACAATTTTAAACAATATTCTGCCTCAACTTATCATTCATACATGTGCATTATGGATCAGATCTGCAAAGGCACAAAACATTTCAGTAAATTAATAACACAATAACCTAGAAATAATGACAACTTTAAGCTTTTGTTTTTGCTTTAGGGTAAAACAAAAGTAAAATTACATGAAAATATTTACATTTACAAACCATCCAAACAAAAAACATGTGAATAACTGGAAAAAAAAATGAAATTTTTAAGAAAAATAAGTGCAATTTTAACTATATTCTGCCTCATCTTATCATTCATACATGGGCATTAAGGATCGGATCTGCAAAGATATAAAACATTTAATAACAGGCAGAATATTGGTAAAATTACACTTAATTTTAAGACATTTCAGGTTGTTCATATTTGTTCTGGTTATTCACATATTTTCATAATTTAATGTTTTTTTTTGCACTAAAAGAAAAATTTGAAGTTGTCATATTTATAGACACTATGCAATATGGTCAGGTAAGGGAACACACACATCTATGAGAAAAATCAAAGTTTCTCTGATCCTAAGGGTTGGCGGTTCGAATCCCGCTCTGTCCTAGTCGGTCCATTGTGTCCTTGGGCAAGACACTTCACCCTCCCTGCCTCCAGTGCCTCATAATAGGATCAAGAATTGAAACTGTGTTACTATGCCCATTGAAACCATGTTACTTGTCAATAAGCCCAAAACCTTCCAATACATTTTCCTACATTTTGACGTCAGTGCAGTTTAATATCTTATTTAACACATCAAAGGCAAATTTAAGTGCACTCCTGTGGGAACTGAATGCTAAGCACTTTGGTGTAAACCTTGTAAAAATCAGTGACATTTTGATGAAACTGTGTCACTGAGCACATTTTAAAACATTTTTGGTCAAAAATGAATTTTATTTTATTTTATGATGTTTGCAGCATCCTTTGTGACACCCAGTTTTCTGGTCCATGTCAGACTTTCTGTACCAAACCATATCTAACAGACAGGAGTATACCTTTTATTAAGGCCACTTCTGAGTTCTCCTTTCATCTCCTCTGAGTCCTGCTCCTGGACTAGGTCCTATTACCTGAACTCAGGGTGCAGTAATCCCATCTGAGCAAGAAGACTGAAGTCTGTAGATTTGGCAATAGCATATTCTAAACTATATATATTTTTTGTCTTTATACAGTTGTTTAGGTTTGTATATTTTTATTTGCATATTCTATTTCTGAATATTATCCTCAATCAGATCATGTTCTATTTCCCATCTTTTATATTCATATTTTTACTTGTTTGTACTTATACATGTATATTTCAGTTCCTATTGTATCTGACACATTAAAATACTCTGATTCTGAGTCACAGTCACTCTGCTCCATGTTCCCTTGTGTTCCCTTCCTCTATCAGTACATTTTCAGCAAAATACTGCTATCAAGAGTGTTATTTGTGTCACAGTCACAGTGAAATAAATGATATGAATAGATGTTTTTCTCTTGTCACCTGATACATAGGATCCTTTTGCACAGGCTAAGTGTCGTTCATGTCATGTAAGGACTCATGGACAACTTCGACTGCTGCTTGGATGAGTCAGGAAACAGCATCAGTGTGAGCGTTAATGCAGAGTTTTTAACCATGGATGGAGACCTGTTCTCTGGACTCATCTGGGATCAGAAACCTCTGCACAGATCACTCATATATGAACTGTTTCTAAACTGAATAATGAATTTTATAAGGTTCGTCTTATGTATTTGTGTTATTTTTTTCCATGGACCTTCTGTGAGTCTGATATTAATTTTGGATTTAATTTAATGCCATTGATCAGCTAAGTTTCCGTTTTTCTAAGGTTTCTGAGCTGTCACTTCCTTGTACAAAGTTCAGTGGTTTTCATTAATGTACTGAGTGCATTTGCTTCATCAACAAAAACATGCAAATTACTTTAACATTCTGAAAAGGTTAAGAATTACAACCTAAATTAGAATACAAACTAAAGTAAACTTATAAAATAAATAAGTGCTTTCAGCTCACATTTTATGGAAGGTAAACTTCACTGTAACTGAATTCAAAACACCAACAAACACATTGGGCCATTAACCTCCTGAGACCCAGAAAAATACAAGTTTTGGCTTTTTTTAAATAAATAATTGCCTATGTTGGAAAAATCATGATGCAACAGTTTTTTCAGACGCATTTTTAAAAAAAATGTTATTGAATATCCTTTGCGGTGGACAGTTTTTTATTTTTTTTAATAAAGCTGTGAAACTCTTGTCCACAAACGTGGTCAGAAAACCCATAACTGGGTCTGAGGAGGTTAAAATGAAGCCTTTTGCCTTTACGTAACGGCACATTGTGACTCTGTGATTCGATTACTGTACTGTACTCTAGTCACATGTACAGAAATAGAGAGAGTAAAGCATAAGGTGAAAGAGCAAAGAAAGCACAGCTCTATGTCTGTGCATGAGTGACATAGAGATAAATATAATAAGAAAATAGCTAATAGATAATAATAAGTATTTAGAGAAACTGTCTTCAGGAAATACTTATTCATGTCAGATGACCGACGAAAACACCCTGACAAACCAGTTTGTCACCACAGTTTAGTTGAAGCACATAGAACATCAAAAATAACCGCATGACTTTTCACAGGTATAGTTGTAGTTACTCCCCAGTGGGCTTTTTTAGACAGTTATTTGGGATTCTTTATGTACCTGCTGTGGCTTTTTGTGTATGTACAGCCCTGTGTAAAATCCTGGTCCAACATTCTGTTTGTTGGTTTAGCGAATTTCTAATGTTCACATATGAAGTATTAACAGCAGGAAAACCTACAGTTTCTGGTTAAAAACAGCTTCTATAACCAAAGTCGTCGTATTTAGAGTGACCTCCCTTTACACTTAACATGTCTTTAACCCTATACTTCAGAAAATAAGACATTTATGGCATTAATTTACTGATGTTTTATACCATGTCTCACATGTCAACACACATCAGATGTTCCTAATTGTTTGTGCTGCTTCTTGTCATGGGGTCAGAGATCACACTAAATAGTGACTTCAACCTTTACCACAGATTTAACTCAACTTTTTGTGTGTCTTTTAAGGCTGGGCACATATTTCCTGTATGTTCATGTCATATCAGAAGAAAAGAGATTGAGATATAAATATGTATGATCATTTAAACCCTGAAAACAAAAATAATAATGTCAGGAAATACACACTGACTTTAACACGGGGTAAAACTGTAACTTTATTCATTTCTATTTATTACAGAGGTAAAATCTATAAGTGTTAAAAAATATGCTTCTAAAGGTAGACTAAGACATTTACACAGTTCTGCATTTGGAAAGAATAATGGTCCAAAAAGATATAAAAATAGAGTTGTTTTTCTGAAATATGTACAATTGTCCAGTCTACAAATCGAATGACACTTTCTTTTCGCTACACTTTAGAACCACACAGCCCTCCAGAGCATCCAAACATCCAAGAAAACCTTGATTTATTGTGTAGTTTGTTAAGAAAACATATAAGTAGCAGCTCTTTCGGATTTATCAAGTGTCTGCAACTCACCCCAGGCCGCAAGACAGTCGATCTGAAGAGGCAGCTTTTCCAGAATAGGCACTGGTTCATAGGCGTCATGCATCTTGAGGAGATACTGGAAGAATCTGATGATGATGATGATGATCTGATGGATGAGACCCCCTCTGTGTTTACCTCTGCCAGACAACAGCTGAGTGACCAACCGCTGATGAATCGGTTAGCCCGTATGCGTCTCCATTAACAAACCGAGCCGTTCTAAGTCGGTACAGACAAACAGGAGGAGATATAGTCTGACAAACACAGATATCAGACTCATCTAAAACTGTCAATCCGGCTTCTGAGCTAAAAATTCCCCCGACCAAAACAACAGCTGATCGTTAGCCTGCTAGCTTAAAGTTAGCAAGTGACGGCTACTACTCGTTAAACATTTCTCCATATGACCCAAACTAAAGCAAACACAGTCTCCGGTACAGACTAACCTTATTTGACCAGATACAAGTGGTAGTTAATGCCGTGCGAGTCGTAGTTTAGTGGTTATTTCCCGTTTGGCCGGTTAGCTTCATGCTACTTCCGCAGCTGTGTTGACAACGGCTGCGCGAGGCTTTGACAGGCACGTGACTGAAGTGTGTGCTCACGAGGAACGAATTAAAGGAGCAGTGAGTGTTTTTATTGTTTATGACAAGAAGAGTGTGTCAGTGTGGGAAGGAAATAAAAACTAACATAAACGACTTAAACCTCTGATTTAATACCATTTAAAGGCTTTTCTGATCATTAATGAAGCATGTTTCCTCATAGTTTGAAATAAAGATGAGAGAGATTCCTATAATTATAACTTCTAATATTAAAGTCATTATTCTGAAAAGTTACTCCATTAAGCTTTAGTGGAGTTTTAGGGATATAATATTATTAAATTGCACTTCTTTTTCCCTAAGAAATTTCAGGTTGTTCATGACTGTTCAGGTTATTCACATTTTACTTTTTTTTTTTTTAATTTATCTGTAGGAAATGTCAACATTGATTCACCAGTAAAACGCATGTAGTTTGACAAATGACAGTGGATGTTTTATGTTAATTTAATGATATATTTTACTGAATAAGTCACTTTTTCTTACATTTTCTCTATTTTATATAATAACCTTTGACTTTACTCTGAGCTTTTATGAACATCTACATGATCAGTGAATTAAATATATAAAAATACATGATTTACACTGAAAAATGAAAAGGATAATATCATGTTAAATGGTGGTAAATCACTCAGGAATAGTTAGATGGTTGAGAAAACTATATTTCCAGGTCTTTAGCAGTATAATCTGTCACTATTGCTATTTTGTACATTCTGTATTTTTTTTATGTTTTATTTATTGTTTTTTTCCCCCCAGTTTTTGTTTTCCAAATATATGTTATTGATATTTCATTAGTGATTATTGTCTCCGATGTTGGAACTGATATTTGCACTGAAAAATGCAAAATGCAGAAGATGATATTACAACAAGTGTTCAGAGTACGCAAACCTCCGCCAAGCACCCCAAACGGTGTGCATGTGTGGATCGACGATTTCTTTTTAAATTCAAGTTCCAAGGTTGTTCCATACAGCAGAAAAAGTTGAAGCTTGGTACCAGTCGTGTATGTCAAATTAGATTCAATTCCAATCAATATTTGTTGAGTTATAATGAAAAATGTGTGGTAAATGGGATTTTCAATGTCAAATTGAAATGTCCACAGAGTCCACATTCCACAGTGGATGTGGACAATGTTGTGCCAGATACAAGATACTCTTATAAGCTACAGGTGGATCAAATTGGAGGCTAATTGGAGTTGTTTTGAATTTTTTGTGAATTTTTGAAAATTGCTCTATGATGAGAGATAGGAAAATTTGAGATTTTGTGACCTTGCTATGACCTTGAACTTTGGCCTACTTGGCCCAAAATTTAATGGGTTGGTCCCAGGGCCTAGGCCTATCTGTGGGGACAATTTGGTGAAGATGGTTGAGATAGTTTTCCTGTAAAGTTGCTAACAAACAAACAAACACGCAAACAAACACAAAAGCAAAGTGATCACAATACCTCCTGGTGGAGGTAATAAATGGAGATAAATATGTTAGGAAAGGTTAAATTTAGAGACAAATTCTTGTCCCAGAAAACAGTTATGTCTTTAAGAGTTAAACCAAATAATGAATCAGAGCAGATGTTTCTGTTAAAATCTAGAAAAATTCACTTTTTATCTTCATCGTTCACAGAAGTTCCACTAAAGCTGCATTAAACTTATATCAGCATGTTGAGCTGAGCCTCCTTTCCTTAACATTGACACTATTTTGGTGATTAGAAGAAGCGTCTGTGACCAAAACCCCTCTATTTGATGGCTCCAATAACATGGCTTTCCTGTAGACTGATTGATATTGATCTGTTGTATTGATATTATCATTTCCATTTATGACTGTTATGTTTTCCTACTTAAAAGGAGGAAAAGGTCTTCAAAACAGCAAAATTCACCGTCTGAAGATAAAACAGAAGAGTCGCATTATGCTTAACATTACATTTTTGTCATAATAAATAAAAACAAAAGCATTGAAGTCATTTTTCAATATAAATCTTTATTTGCAGAACATACGCAAGAAGCCATACAGTATCATCAGCTTCACATTACAATGCAAATCCAGAAAATGGGCTTAGTATCTCTCTGAAGTAAAATGTCCCCCAAGAGGCTCAGACAAATATAAATAAAAAAAAAAACAACAGAATGTAAGAAACTCAGAGTATCCACACAAACTGCAGTAGATTGCACGAGGACGGGAGTTAATTCTGCCACGAACGGCGAGGTCATTAGTGCTGCAGCGTGAGTAGGACCAGCTTCAATTCATCAGTCATGTACAGTGTTCCTTAAACTACTGAATTTAAGTGAGGATGGAGTGGGGGGAGGAGGGGCCGAGGATGGAGTGTGCACATTTAGAAGAAATCACAATTATTTTTTATCACAAAACCTCAGTGGATTCTGTGATTCACAAACTCAAGTTCACTTTGGTGCAGTGAAAAGCTACAAACATCTGTAGAAACAAACAGATATTGAAAATTAATGTAGTGTCCATGACTTCATAGACCCAGAAACAGGTTTTTAAAGACGGTTTCCAGTTGATGAGAACTGTGAAGGTGTTGATTTCTTTCAGATTCACCCATAAAAAGACACATTTTAGTATCTTAAACTGATACAATCACATAGAGGTGGATCTGAGGTATGTTCCATGAAGAAGGTTTCATCAACTCTGAGCTGATGTTTTTGGTTCTAGAACAGATGATGATAGTACAGGCCTGGCTGAACGAAAAGGCCATTTCTATTACACTCTGGGTCCTCTAGACCAGGTGTAACATGAGGATAACTGGGGTCTTTTTGACAGATTTGCACATATAATCAACACATATAAATGAAAAGACGGAAGTTGGTTCACAACTATGAGATATGGAGAGCAACGTGTTGGAATATCAGTGGGTTTTCTCCTGTTTATTTTATTGAATATGAGGGTAAAACATAGGACCAATGTCCCATCAAGGTCACTCAAGGTCAAAGGTCATGGACCCAAATGAAAGTTCATATTTGACTTCTATCAGTGCTCAATAGGAACTATATTGATATCTGTAACCATTTACTTGTTATAAACCATCAAAATATGGACCATTAGAAGTAGAGGCACATTTTTAATATTTCAAAAATTGGTCAAAATTTTAAAAATTCTCAAAACTGTGAACAAACTTCATAGACATTGTCCCAAGGAAGCTACATATAAAATTTGAACTGAATCTGACCAGTCGTTTCAGAGAAGAAGATTGTTGAAATCTAGACAATGGTGACCTTGAGTTTGACCCTTCAAGGTCACTGAAGGTCAAAGGTCATGGACCCAAATGAAAGTCCATATATGACTTCCTATCAGTGATCAATAGTAACTATATTGATATCTGAAACTATTTCATGTCATAAGCCTTTAAAATATAACTCATTATACGTAAAGGGAAAATTTTGATCTTTCAAAATTTGGTCAAAAAGTAAAAAATCTAAATTTATGAAAATTCTGAACATACTTTGTAGACATTGTTACAATGAAGCTACATATAAATTTGAAATTAATCAGACCAGTAGTTTCGAAGAAGAAGATTGTTGTAATCTAGACAATGGTGACCTTGAGTTTGATCCTTCAAGATCACTGAAGGTCCAAAGGTCATGGACCCAAATGAAAGTCCATATATGACTTCTATCAGTGATCAATAGTAACTATATTGATATTTCCAACCATTTACATGCTATAATCCATTCAAATATGACTCATTAGAAGTAAGGGCAAATTTTTAATACTTAATTTGGTCAAATTTGGTCAAAAATTGAAAAATCTAACTTTATGAAAATTCGAACATACTTTGTAGACATTGTCCCAAGGGGAAATTTGAAATGAATCCGACCAGTAGTTTCAGAGAAGATTGTTGAAATGTAGATATTGGTGACCTTGGTCATGGACCCAAATCAAAGTCCATATATGACTTCTATCAGTGCTCAATAGGAACTGTATTGATATCTGGAACTATTTACATGTTATAAACCATCGAAATATGGACCATTAGAAGGAAAGACAAATTTTTAATACTTCAAAAATTGGTCAAAAATGTAAAAATTTCTCAAAACTGTGAACAAACTTTTTAGTTATTGCCCCAAGGAAGATACATATAAAATTTGAAATGAATCTGTCTGGTAGTTTCAACAAAAAACCCCAGATTTTCCCTCATTTCTGGGTTAAAAACCCCTAAACCTTCTTCGTGGAACAGACTTTAAAGTTCACCGACGTGTCCCTGAGTCTGAAAGAGTTTCAAGGCCCAGAAGGTCGGAGTCAGTCGATTATAGATTTGATTCTTTTTACAGTTTTCTCGACAGTGTGATATGGTTCAAGTATCGGTATTACCCGTCGGAGCTGTGTTTCCATACGCTGACGCTGCCTGTATTTGGATTTCTCCACATACTCAGTCTATTCTACAATGTATTAACAGTAAAACATAGAAACTCAGTAGAATTTGTCGCAGCTTCAAGAAACAAATAATGAGCTGAGCAAACCTTCACATTAAAACACCTGGTTTTAGTTAAAACGGCTACATAATAAATTTTAATTAGTGTATTTATACATAACACAATGGAGCTTTATCAATACGCAACACGCTAAAACAAGATGAAATCAGCTATTTGTAGATTTACTGAACTCAGAGCAGTTTTTTTTTTCAACATGACTTTAATTGTAGTGTGATTCTGTGTGAATTTAACGTAACCTTGTCATAAAAATTAACCTAAACAGAAAAACGTAAAGATTTCCGTTGTGTTCGCACTTCGACATAGTGCATTTTAGTGTTTGACTTATATTCTACTGTATTTAACCGATGTGTTTTCATTTCTGCTGCTCATCTAATAAAGTTCTCCTTCACAATAACTAGTTTTTCCCTCATTTCCGTTCTAATCTAACCTATTCCGTCGTAGTACCTCGGTTTCACTTTGGTATTTCAGTCGGTGCAGTGGCGGCTGGTCACCAGGGGGCGCTGGAGTAACACCCCCACTTTAAATTACTCACAGAAGAAGAGCTACCTTTAGAAATTACAGAAAAATGTCTGAAATAAACAAAAAATGGTCTTGTCTTGTGCACTTAGTCATCATTTACATAATTAACATTGATTTAACCCTTTAACTCCTGATGTGTCCGTGGTGAGCATTCTGAATGTTTGATTTATTTCAAATATTCATAAAAATTCAAGCGTTTACTCAATAGGAAAAATTTCAAAATGTGCTGATAAAATAGACCTTGTTCTTTTCAGAGACATCTGAGCATGCTCAGTTCACCCCCCCATCGGTTGTGTAATAGGAGGCAAAACACAGAGCAGTAAGTGAGACCGACACTATAAAAAATAGACAATTTGGGCTTTTTTTGGTGGTTTTTTTTTGTTTTTACTGTTTGCAGTTTTGTTGTGACTTTCCATGGTTTTAGGTTTTTACTGTGTTTTTACCAAGTTTTGATCGTCTAACTGCTTTTTGAAGTTCAACCAGGTGTCAAAAAGCAACTGGACTGATTTAGAAAAAAAAAGCCCCAAAACTAAAACTACTGGGACCAAATTCAAATCCTTTTTTTTAAAACTTCATTTAAGTTTTTTTTTTTGTGCATATTTTATCATGTGATTTATAATTTTTTTAAATATTTTATTTGTTTTTGTACTTAATATTTTGTTGGTTTATTATTAATTTTTGTTTATTTCATTGATCCCTTTGCCTGTTTTTGTTCATTTTGTTGCTTATTTATTCTTTTTGACCATGTAACTGCTTTTGAAGTTCAACCAGGTGTAAAAAGCAGCTGCCACTGATTTAGAAAAAAAAAAGCCCCAAAACAAAAACTACTGGGCCCAAATTCAAAATCAGTGCGTTACATTGAAATAACGTGTCAGAGGTTAAAGGGTTAAACCTATATTCAGTCTCCTCTACGATCCTATGACTATGTTTTAATGCAGTTTGATGCCTTTTGGCAGACATACAAGAAGAGTATGTCATGTTTTGGCAAATGTGAGGGGTTAAAGGGCAGCTACACCAGTCAGTTCTCATTAAATGTCAATATTTTGTTGCATAAACCAGTAAAACAGAAGCAGATGTTCAATCAGACAGCATAATCCGACTGATGCCTTAAATATCTGCATCTGTACGTACATTTATAACTGCTTCTCTTCGCTTCATATTCAGTTTTCTTGAACACCAGCCGCCACTGTTTGGATGAGCATACTTTTCCCAAATATTATATCGTAGTATTATAATTAATATTCTACTGTAAAAAGGGGATTTCTGTTTCCAAATGTCCCTTTTTTTTCCTTAAAGTAAGGACGGGTCTGTATGTGTTTAAATTAAATTAAATATTCAAGTCACTCTGGTGTGTTTCTTCACTTCCATAAAGACCCGTCAGTGTTGGACAGTACACGTTTACATCTCCTCTGAACTGCTTCATGTTACAACAATAAATACCAGTGAAATGAACCCAAAACGTTTTTTTTTAAAGTGTGTGGAGGAGAACAGCTGGCTTTGCCCGTGTTTTTTTGGTAATCGATCACTTCGGCGCAGTAGTTGTCGCCTTGGTGACGTCGCTTTCTTTTCATTCTCTCGTCATCCTCTCGCGTGGCCGTTCACTCCATTTTTGATCTCTCCATCTTGGTTTTGAGGATTTCCTGGAAAAATGGAAGTTGTGTTTTAATTTATATTAAAAACGGTTGATTATGCAATCTGATTGTGTGTGAGGTGACTAAAAAGTGGATGTGAATGGTTTGTATGGATGTTTTGTGTTATACAGAAAAGTGTGTTAAAGCAAAGGAAGAAGATTTAATTTAATTATTAGTTTGTAAAAAGGGGTGGGAGTCAATAAGTTATACTTCTTCCCACACCTTTTTGAGCACAAAAATTTTTGTTTGCCCATGTTGTATGGTTCTTTGTTATCTGATGATTCTATGTGCTCGAAATAAACTACACTACTACTCCTACTATAATGTATGTGTAGAAACGTGGAGTTAAAAGTCATTACAGAGAGTATTTTACAGGAGTGATATTTGTCTTTTTTTAATGGAATTCTTCATTTTCCCACATTTCCCTGTCGTCTCCATAAACTGTAAATGCTCTGCTTGGGTCTGAATTCTTCATTCATTCAACTCCACAGGTCCATCTTCAACCCTATTTCTGACTAATGACAACAGAAAGGTGGTTTGGAGCGCTGGTCCTTTAAATGCACATGAGCCACTTCAGGCCCCGCCCCCTCCAGGTTGTCGGCTGTGCTGCTCTGTCCCGTTCAACCAACAACTGAACATTTTAGCTAAGCTCCAGGTTTGGCCATATTTTCAGTCTGGACTACAACCGCTGCTGCTGACAAACAATTTTGGAGAAATACTGGAGAAATGTTGGTCTGAAGTCTGGACCTGATATGTGCAAATGTGGAGACGGAACTAGTTATAAAACAGAACAAATTAAGAAGGAATTAAAACGAGTTGTAGAAATCCACTGGATTTGTGTCCAAATGAATATAAAGACAGTTTTGCAGCAGCTGGAGGGTTCAAATTCAAACTGTATGAACTATTAGGGTCCAAATACACAAAGAAATGAACCACAGACTAAGAAAAGTGGAAAAAAAAGTTCAAAAATTCATGGGAAAGAATGCTTCTAGGACCAAAAAGTGTTTGTTCAGGTGCTCTTTGGAAAAAGGGATTCATAAAGTAGATGACAAACTGGAAGAAAACTCCAAGGCACCTTTAACATTAAAATGACTTGATTATCATGGCATGGTCATAACTAGACCTTAACACTTCAGTGCCATGGGCCGATTAAATCGGCTTTACGAAAACAACCAGTAAAGTGCCACGGGCCGATCAGATCGGCTTGGAGAACACGCCATATTTGTGTACAACAAACCATCCACCCCCATTTCTTTTTCACATTTCGATGACGTTCTTTCTGTGTCCCCTTTGAGACCAAGCAGACGGGAATTTGAGGTCACGCGACCGAATAATATTTTTATATCTTTTTAATGTTTCTTATTCTCCGGTGTTTCATCAGAGGGAGCCCTCCATGCCGGGGGGCGGCTGTGGACTCCGGGGGCTGTGGCGCCTTCTCTCACTGGGGTCCGCTCCTTTCTGGTGGGTGGGGGTCCAGTTGGCCCTCTCCCACTAGTTGGGATGCTGGGCTGTGTTGCTGGTGCCTGGTCGCCGGGGTCGGCGGCTGCCTCCTGGTGCGGGATGGCTCCCTGAGACAGCGCCTCCTAAACTGATGTTTTACTTTTACTTGTACATTTTTGTTCTGGTCTACCCGTGCTCAGTCAGTCTTCTTAAGTATGTGTGAGCTTGTGGGTTTGCATGTATATGTGTGGTGTGTGTGTGTGTGTGTGTGTGTGTGTGTGTGCGGGTGAGTGGGTGGTGTGGGTGGGGGGCGGGGTACTGATTTTAAACTGATATGTAAAGCACTTTGTGCTACAGTTTTTATGTACGAAAAGTGCTATATAAATAAAGATTATTATTATTATTATAAATTATGCAAATTACGATCAATAATGAATCGGCTGCGTCTTGGTGCGTTTTGAATCTAATAGCCAATCGGTCGGATGTTACCGAGCGGTTTCCTGCAGGATTCTTCAAATATTATAAAAAAGACGAAATACTGAAAAACGGCCAAATTCTGTGGCACTTTTAAGGCTTATTAGCCCCTTAACTGTCTGGTGCTTAAAGAGTTAAAAAATACTTCTATGCGTTTCGGCTTCAAGCCTTGGAGAAGTGTTTTGCATGTCCTTTTTTTTTTTTTTTTTTTTGCATTTTACTGTTTTATTGCTGTTTTATATTCTCCTGTTTACTGTACGGTGTCCTTGAGTGCCAAGAAGGCACTATGAATAAAATGTATTATTATTATTATTATTATTATTATTATTATTATAAACTATTCACTGATTCAGACAGATTTTATACACATGTTGAAGCTGTAAATAGTGAATATGAGTGATTTTTGTCCGTTTATGACCTTATAATGGCTGTTTATTGCATGTGTTTACTTTTTAGCAATTGCTGCTCGGATGTTTTATGGCAAAAAGAGGGAGACTGTTGTCACGGCAACCGACGAGGAGGTACATGACAACGTTCGATAACACACTGAGGTTGAAATGTTGAATTTCAGAGTATTTCAATGAGTGACCTGTAAAGGGTTAAGCAGAAGATATACACCAGTCTTACCTCTTCTTCATCGAGGATTACAGGGAGAGCTCTGTAAAAAAAGAAAAACAAGAGGGGATTCATTCACAGATCTACCAGACCCGTGCATAGTATGTTTACTGTTTACAATATTATAACTTTATTCTCTACTTTCCCTATTATTTGCTTTTTGTGCTAAAACTTACTCATAATGAGACTTCCAAGGTCATATTTCTTTACATTTAACCTTTTCTAAGTGATTTATCACCATGTATTATAATATTATCCTCTGCAATTTGCATTTTTCAGTGGAAATCATGTATTTTCCTATATTCAATTCCACTGAATCATGTAGATGGTTCATTAAAGCTCTGAGTAAATGTAATGGTTAAAACAGACAAAAACAGAGAAAAATCACAGAAAGAGTGAGTTTTTCAGCTAAATATATCATTAACTGAACATTAAAATGAGTGTCTCCATGCACTGTCATCTGTCAAACTACTATTTGCACTAGATTGAAAAGATTTCTACTCATATTTCTATCCAAACAGTCCATTTACTACCATGAGTTTCCTTCTATGTACATTGTATATTGTTTATTCCATAAACAACCTTGAAATATTTTGTAGTGACCTACAAATTATTTCTTCTCCACATTTAACTTTCTAAGTGATTTATCACCATTGATTATATTATCCTCTGGAATTTGCATTTTTTAGTGAAAATCATGTATTTCCTTCCATTAAATTCACTGATCATGTAGATGTTCATAAAAGTTCAGAGTAAATTTAGAGGTCATTATGTCAAAATAGAGAAAACTGAAGAAACAGTCACTTTTTCAGTAAAATATATCATTAACTGAATGTAAAAACAAGCATTTTCATTCACTGTCAATAGTTGCTTTTCCATTGACCTTCAAACTGTGCAAATATAACTTACACATAAAAATTTACCTAATGGAAAAATGACAATTTCGGCCAAACTCTTGTTTTTCGATGAAAAGTTTTTGCGCTGGCAAGAGGTGGTTTTTAGGGTGTAGCGCAATTGGTATATCACGCAAAACTGCAACGGAAAGACCTTTTACTGCAACTAGAGTCACGTGAATAAAAAAAAAAACAGATATTGACAAACGTTAAAACAAGCGAAGGAGTTTTAAAACATGCGGTATATGTGGACACACCAGGAAACCCAATCATTTTTTAATTTAGTACGAGATAGAGGGGGAATATATAATAATAATGAATATATCTGTAAATCAACACCATATTTACATTTGTCTCCATGTTTATGGAATGACTTCTCGTGTCATCTCGCGATAATAAACAAATCATTGCATTTGTGATTTAATGGAAAAACCAACATTACACACTTCTGTTTTTTCGACATTAAGTAAATATCGGTAAAGTTTTGCGCAGATATCCAGTAGAAAAGCAACTATTGATCCAACTCCATGGGTTTTACTGGTGAACTAATGTTGTCGAAGATGACGGCGTTTCCACGGTAACTATGGAAATTTTATGGAAATGTAATGTTTAAATGGACTCATCCCCTCTTGTACATTTATGTCATTTGTTTGTATAATATATATTCTGTTATTAAAATGAATACAGTCATCAGTATTAATACATTTCTACTATTTTACTTACACATCTGCAACAGTTGTAGGAATGTTCTCCTCGACCCACTTCAGGTCTTCATCCTGTAAAAATGACGTACGTGTTTATATTAATTATCTGTTTACAACAACATTAACTGTGTTAAAGATGACACTAAAAACAACCCACCTCTTTACTCAACAGTTTCTGGGAACCATTAATGTCAGGTTTGGAGCCTCTCATCTTCATTCCCTCTGAAACGTAATTAAATCCAATGAGATCACATAAAAGCCATTGTTTAGTAATTAGATTTGGACATAACTGGGTTAAAATGTTCTTTTTATGCTGTTACATGATTATAAGACCAGTGGTTGTCAAAGTCCTGCACATGTGTCTTAGGTTTTGGCCTCAGTACTGAAGCGTTACACAACAAAACTAAACCCAATAGAACACTGCAGATGACAGGGAGGTGACGTATGAGCAGATCTGGACACAAATGACCTGCACATGGGGGGGGGGGGGGGGGGGGGGCGCGGCTGTCATCATATCAGGGGGAGATGGGCAGTTGAAACAAACCTGGCATAAACACAACGATCCAGTACAGACGAAAACATAACATGCTGCGCAATTTTAATCCCCTTTGGCCAAATATAGTGTAAGATTACGTTGAAAGTTCCCGCCCTATAATTTAGATTAGATTGTCTTTGGGTAAAACTTATTATATACATATTCATACATATTATATTTCTTTGCACTATTTATTATTATTGTGACTTCTAATTTTTAAACGTTATGTTTTTATCCTGGTTTTTATCCACAGACTTTTTTTTTATCTTCTTGAGCTTTTTATTGTGTTTTATTGCATCTTGTTTTTATTTATTTGATCTTATTTATTTATTTTGTTCTTTTACTTATCCATGCTGCTATACTGTTGAATGGTGGAACACGGAGCACTTTCTGTCTTGTCTTGACACTCGATCAAGTACCTGCCAAACAGGTTCAATGTATGTTTTGTTGTAATGCCAAAGGCAATCGCTATGTCTGCAAAACAAATCTACCCACGGGTATAAATAAAGTAACCTTGAACCTTGATATTCATATTTTTTTTAACTTAATTTCTATTTAGTTTTGCTCATACAAATATACAAGACATTTTACATATATTAACATATCCAATCAAACATCCCCATACGGCATACATGAAAAAAAAAGAAAAAAAAAGAAAAACTGGATATCTGCAGTAAATACTGATTACAATTAATCACAAATGAAACACGAATGACAGAAAAAAAAAAACACTTCTATGACCACTTCTGAATACTTATTGCATTAAAAGTTTAATCATGGGACTCCATCTCTTTGTAAATCTCTCTCTCTGAATTCTAAATACGTAAGTAATTTGCTCCATCTGATAGACTTCCCTCACTTTCTCAATCCAAATGTTATATGTGGGAGCTTCAGGTTTTAGTGCTGCATTTAAAGGCTGCTGTTAGTAAAATTTGCAAGAGGTATTTTCAGTTACATATTTATATTTGAAAGTACTCAGAGATTATAACTGCACTCGGCCATTGGACTTGGAAAAAGTAGGCCAAGGTCACCCATTTTTTTATAGGCTTCTGCTCCATGCCAAAGTGCATCCACAGCATAAATTAGGTGCAGATATGTCAATGCATTCTTCAGATCATGCGATTACATCGTTGAATGGACAGACAGACAGACATGACAAAACGATTATAATATCCCTCGGCCAAGGGATAAAAATGGACATAATGACTTCATATGGAACAAATAAATCACCAGAAAAGACCGTTATTCAGAGTGTTTGTGCTAATATCTGTGCAATATACAGGGTTATTCAAAAAGAATGAATCGATTTCATGACGCATTGCTTCAGTTCTCAAGCATCGTCATGGAATGAGTCAGTGACCGTTTGAAAGAAGAGTTTTCTAAGTTTTGAACGGTTAACCTCGATGACCTTAAACATTGAATAACAACAGCGATCAACTCAGTGGATGGTGATACGCTGATATGTGTCTGCGAGGAATTCTCTTATGGCATTGATGTTATCTGTGCTGCAGGTGGTGGACACATTGAACACTTGGAATACAGGAAATAACAGTTGTGAGTAGAATACTTGTGACTTGGCTGGAGTTTTCTGTTGCTTTTCCTTATTAAAATATTGCATCATGAAATTGGTTCATTCTTTTTGAATAACCCTGTAGATCCTTTTATTTATTACTGATCATGGCTTTTACTACTGATAATAGTTTTTTGTTTTTTAATCACTGAAGCATATTTCTTATACTTGACATAGTTTTTATACGTATATTTATTCTATCTTGTATATATGGTGTCTGTTTTATTGAGCCAATTGCATCAAAATTTCATTTTTAGATGTAAATTTGACAAATAAAGTCCCTCTATGTCTAATGTTAAAGATATAAGCGAGAGGAAAAGTTCTCCTGAATCTCCTCAACGGTCCAAAACTAAAAGAGGAGCCAACTACAAAAAAGAAGAAATACTTAGAGCGTGAAGTAGTTTGTAAAACACCAGCTAGTTTATCGTAAATTGCTCCTTTTTCTGATACTTAATAAGGGATGGGAATCGCGAACCAGTTCTTTTTGAGAACCGGTTCCCAGTAGCTCGATTCCTTGGAATTGTTTGCCTGCCTGCTTAACGATTCTGCTTATCGATTCCGCCTTCGTTGTGCATGTGCGATGACATCACACGTACGCTGCATTGTTTTGGTTTAGAACGTAGCCAACATGGCGTTGAGGCAGAAAACGGTCTAAAGACGACACCAGGTCCACTTACTTGGAAACACTGTCAAAGCTTCCATGTCTTTAAAAGGGTGGAATCCCTCCAGTATCCTCAAACATTTGTCCACAACATGTGATTCATTTACAGGAATGTCACGTATTTGATACTCTACTTAGCGGCGCCTTGTGAATGTAGCGGCAGAGTGAACACCGGGCCGGTTCCGGTGCGGGCAACAAATGTCGTACTCCTCAAATACAGTTTACGAAGGTAAGAAGGGAAAGGAAATGAGGTGCACAACAATGGGAGACAAGCCGAGCCGAGTCGAACCGGTTCCACGTAGTAGTAGAAATACGGCAATAGAGGAATTAGTAAAGCGTCTTTAGTTTCAATTTCACTGCACCCCCCCCGAACCGGGCCTGGCGTCATCTGTTATTATTGTACATACTGTATATGCTATATTTTCTGTGCAGATGGAAATAAAGTTAATGCAAACACACCCGTTTGTACTCTTTTATTCCCCTCAACCCAATGAGAATTGATAAGGAATCGGATCGGTAAGCCAAATCGATAATAGAATTGGATTAATTAAATTCTTAATGATTCCCATCCCTATACTTAATCTCTGTGTGTGCTCAGATATGGTCCGATCTTTCAGGTTGAAACTGTTTTGAATAGTTAACACTAGGTGTGTTTCACAGGCCGACGACATCGGCTTAAAAATGCACCTGATGTGGAAGCGTTTACACTGTTGTAATACCACTAACAACCACTAGATGCTGCTCACATAGACTTACATTAACCACTAAGTTTCCACCAGATCCAGTCACCATTAAACGAAAATATCAAATACATTAAAGTTTCTAAGATAAACCCTTTGTCAATACAGACATATTATACATTGCTAGAAAGCTCAGACTCTCCTCAATGGAGTCGATAAGTGTATTAAGGAGAAAAAACTGAAGGAGTTGGTTGTCTCAACAGATCGACACAATGATTTAGTGACTGTGTCCTCACCGAAAGCTTCATTCAACATGGGCTCCTTGGCCTCTTCCTCTTCATCATCTTCATCAATCAGAGGGGAATGGGAGAACCTGAGATATAATAGGACAGGATCATATTAGCTTCTGTATTTGGCATTTTTCTGGCAAAATCTGATATTTTCCTATATTTGATTCATTGAACATGTACATGTTGATGAAATGTTATTAGAATAGAATAGAATAGAATAGAATAGAACAGAATAAGCTTTAGTGTCATTGTACTCCATGTTACAACAGAATTAGTTCAGGATGCCCTCACCAAAGTGCAACAAATAAATAGCAATAAATATAAATATAAAAATAATAAATATAAATAATTATATCAAATTAGAGAAAACTGAAAATAATGGATTGGAATTCTATAGCGCTTTTCTAGGCACCCAAAGCGCTTTACATTATTGACCCATTATTCATTCACTCTCACATTCACACTCTGGTGGTGGTAATTTGTGCCTATGGCCCCTCTGACCACTACTGAACATTCAAATGCATTCATACACCAGTTTTGTAACGGACGACAGACGACGATGACAGACGCCACATGACGACAATAGCTTACGGCCTGTCGGCTGGTAAGCTAAAAATTAAATAAGGAAAAATATAAATAAGGACAAAATAGATAAATAAATGGTACGGAAATGAACTTATCAAGCCATTTTTATATTTCTGTATATATTTCTTAATATGGCAGGTTCAGTCCTCCATACAGTGTGATGAAAAACTTTAAAACAGCCAAATAATTAGTTGGAATGTCGGTGTCGGCACACAGTTTCCCATGGTGCATCCCTAGTTTATATGTGTATATGGTTTATTTCTGTTGATTTGACTGGTGGTGTTGACCATTGCCCTAAACCAGTCCCTGTGAACTGGGTTTTGGACTGCGGGTGGTGGTTGAACCTCTGGCTGTTGGCCGACGGCCGCTAGCAGCACCATGATGACCAGCAGAATGGTGGAGAACAGCAGACGCCAGAAGGCATCGTCCACCCACAGGTCCCTCCAACCCTGCACAAAACAACACAAACACTGGAATGAACAGGACGGTGGGGTCACGGTTTGATCTGTGTATAAACAGCAGCGAGGGAAAAGCGTCAGGGTGTAATCTGATAATCTGATGATCAATAACAGGGAACAAACTGACCGTCTGACAGTCGACCAGCTTGAAGACTTTGGTGGTCCAGATGATGAAGATGATGGAGGCTGTGGACACAAAGGTACCTCAGTGTGAAGTCTGGATCCTACAGGTGCCGTGGCTTTGTGCTCTCCGGCTCAGTGCTCATTTGTTTTTGTTTACTTTTCCTTATTTTGGTTTACCACTCCTTCCTCAGTGTTTCCTCAAACCACCTCCTATAATGTGCAATAATCCTACTAATGTGAACTATGTGCAGTAAGTTGTGCAATTATCTTCTGTTCTACAGTAAGAATGCATTATTTATTCAATATTTATTAAAATATAATTGCACTATTTTTATATGGACCTGGTTCATAGGTGTACATACTGTTAGGCCCAATCCCGGTTCACCCTTCCCCCTTGAAACGGAGTTGCAGGAGGTAGGGGATGAAACATTCCCTTATGAAATGGTCCAACCCCTCCAGACCTGTTACATCATCATCATCAGTCATCGATGCCGCTATAAACACATGCGACAACTTTGTTTCTGACAGTATTCTTCATGCCATCAGCAGCTGTAACCATCTCTGTTCCATGGGCTTTGGTCGTCTTTTTACAACTATCAACTATAAACCACAGAAACACAGTCTATAACACCTCGAAACGGCAGTAAACGGTCGATCAAATGATTAAGTTGTTTATGAAGAAAATCCGTATATTTGTGTGTTTCTTTCATCACACTGCTGCACTTTTTGGCTGTGTTTACCTCTATCTTGCCGATGATTCCAACAGAATTATGGGAAATTTCTCCTATCCCTCCATTTGTAGTGTGGTCCTAAAAAAAACAAAATCACTGTTCGAGGCCTATACAACCCTCCATCTTGGGGGGGGGGGGGTGAATTGGGATTGGGCCATAGTATTGTTTAATACTGTTTCAAACATTAGTACTATGATAGATTTAATATTGTTAATATTGCTCATATATATAATATACTGCTATATGTTCCATAGCTACATACTGCTAATATTGTTAATATGTGTCATACAGATATGTATACTGCTAATATTGTTCATACACACACACACACACTCACACACACACATATATATATATATATATATATATATATATATATATATATATATATACTGCTAATATTATTCATACATATATAAACTGTTAATATTGCTTATAGATCTATATACTGTTAACTGTTGATATTGTTCATACGTGTACAGACTGTTAATATTGTTCATACTATATATACTGTAATATTGCTCATATATTACATACTTGTCACCTTCTGTTAATACTGTAAATTCTGTCTATTTATGTTTTGTCCATTTCTATTTTTTATTCTGCTTAGCTCTACTTTGTTACATTGTAAAATTTATATTCTATTTTCTTATCTTTTTTTAGTTTTTGTAATTTTATATTCACTCTATTCTTATTTTTATAGCTCTGGTGTTTGTAAATATTGTTGCACATTCTATTCTATTCTATTCTATTCTATTCTGAACAGGATGCAATGAAACGTCTCTTTACACCAGTTGAAACCAGAATTAGACCGTGAACAGAAGGTGAGTAAACAGTGGAATCTGTATGTGTTTTATAGATGAGGCCGAGGACAGACGTGAACTATAAATACTCTTATTATTGATTGAACTCACCGACCACAGAGAAGATGAGTGTGTTGGTGAAATGCTGATACAGAGACAGTTTCACCACATTTCGGCGCAGCTTCAGGAGGCGAGTGGTTTGAGACAGACTGATGAAAATGTACATGCAAATTAAGGAAAGTACAGCATTTACAGAGGTGGTGTGCAATTAAAGACGTATGCTCTAAAGTAGTTTTAATTAAAGGCTCAAAGGTGTGACTCTGACCCTAACTTGTTCTTTTGCTTTTTCTGGAATTGTATTTATTTAGAACTGGTTTTATTTATTTTATTCTATTGTATTACTCTTTTATTGTTGCTATGTTGTAAAGTGTTGTATAAATCAAATTTATTAATTTATTATGGAGGTCGAGTGCGTGTTTTTATTATGTCACACTAATGAAAATGTGGATGCAAATTAAATAAGGTTGAGCATTTACAACTCTGTTTCTATGACAAAATGCTCCTCAAATTCTTGTTTTTGCAATTAAAGATGTATGTGATAAAGTAGTTGAATTAAGTACTTTTACTGAGGTACAATAGGAGACTAGGACTGGTGCGAGTTGTTACGTTAAGATGTTTACATGTCAAATCCTCATGAACAGGACATCTTACAGCTGTAGACATGATGTGTCCCAATATTTTTGTCCATATAGTTTGTAAACATCACTATTTCCTTTACGTTTAATGGTAGATTTTTCTTCCTCAGTGAGATGTGATGAAAGTGGATGGTTAGTTGTGGCAGAAAATTATTATTTACAGTCAGAGCATGAGAAATATTTAAGAAATTTAGAGGAAGAACATTTAAAATCATAGTCATGGATTAAAAAACAAAATCAGTGTTGAAGGAAATGAAGTAAAAACCATCTCTGAGGCATTTTGGAAACAAAGATAATAACTTAAACCAAACTAATCAATGCAATGGTATTTATCCCAATATAAAACTGTTAAAAGTTCTTTTTGATACAGGAAAGCAGGTCTGATTCCAGAGGTGTTTATATGTTTACTGTACAAACAGCCATTAAATGTATGAAAAGATGTATTTCTGTTACTGGGGTTAAATTATGGAATGACATAAATATAAACTTAAAGATGTGTAATTAATTAATGGTTTTCAAAACACTGGTTTGGAAAGATGTTTTCGAGGGATACCAGCAGGAATGATTTTTACTGTTTTGATTGGTAGAATCAAACTGGTTTTGATTTGAATGTAGACGAGGTGTACATAAGCATTTAGCTTCTGCCTGAGCCTGTTCAGTCTCAACACAATTCACAGTTGGTCGACTTAAAATCAGCCTCATTGTTTATATTTTCTGTATTATGGATGATGACTGAATAAACACAAACCTGAAACATTAGTCATTACTGTTTTGTATCCCAGACCCCTGTTAGAAAAGAAACACCTGAATTCAACGTGTCCACATACTTTTGTCCATCTAGTGAATAAATGGGGGTTTATTTGGTAAAGGATATCCACCACATGACGCAGGAGTCGATGAGGGAGAGGCTGAGATTAGCCACGAGGGCGACGGTCCCGTAAAAACCCTGCAGAAATAAGAAAGAAAACACATTTAACACTGAGAACCTGGAAAATAAAAACCATGAGAAATAATCCCTGTAGTTGTAAATGTAGAGCTGCAACCGATTAATCGATTAGGTGCTTGAAGCGAACGCAAAAATTCACAATTCGATTAATCGACTCGAATTGATTGAAGGGAAATATTCTATTGCAGTTTTCCTTAATCGAATTGTGCGTCACAATAAGCGTCTGTGTGAAACACAACAGTGGAACCAATGTTTAACAGCAGGGAAATGAAGGAAACAAACCTTTGATTCAGGAGAATTGTGATTGAATGATTTTTTTGGATCACATTGAGTCGATTAATCGGTTGCAGCTCTATGTAAATGTAATAAACTCATGTAAACAGATCCCATGTGCTCTGTGGCTCCTCCCACCGCCGTCCTTATCTGATATTTGTTTGTGTGACTCTGTGTTTTTGTGGGTTTCTGATCTGGCTGTGATCACATTTGTCATTCCAGATTAGCATCAGTCCAGTGCCTCCCAGAAACCCAATCCCTGCATAACCTCCACTCTCCAATCCAATCACATTTATTTATGCAGAGCGCCTTGAAAGATGCACCAGGCGAGACTTTCATGTAAAAACACAGCGGATGATCGGCTTCAACCAGCCGACGGCGGCGGCGGCGGCGGCCTCCACAGACGCTGTCCATCGGCTGAAAGGGCAGAGGACATTCATCTGTATCTGCAGGAGATTGATGGCTTTACACCTCACAGTTCAAATATAAATTATATACCAGACATGATTCCTGCGATTTTTCTCATCTGTTCAGCGGTGACAGGTGTCAAACATACGGCCTGCGGGCCAAAACCGGTCCACCAAAGGGTCCAATCTGGCCCGTGGGAATGCAAAGATTACACCGAATATATGAACAATGATTTTAGTTCAGGTTCCACATTCAGACCAATATGATCTAAAGAGGATCAGAACCAGTAAAAGACTAAATTACATTATGACTATGACTACATTTATAAACTATCCTTTCACAAAACAGCGAATAACCTGAAACAAGAAGATATAATGTGACTAAGGATGTAAACAATTAATTGATTATCAATTAATTTTCAATAGGAATTAGCTCGATTAAATTATTAATTGTCGGTTAATTGCCCTTTGCACGGCGGGATTTGTGGTGTCGACAGTAGGGGGCGCCGCTGCCCAAACTGGACTTTATTGCTGCAACGCCACCCCTGGGATAGCCGGTCATCAAACTGGATCATGGCGTTGATGAGTTAGAATGGCTTTATGGACATGGTGAGCAAAACACAGACCGGCCCGTTCTGTTTGTGGGAGCGGTGCACCCCCGCCTAAACACACCACAAATGCGGGGTCGGTATCGGATCGAGTGGTTTTCCCTGGAGGTTGTCTAGCCCCACGGTCATCTGGACTATCTGGTTAATGAGACAGAAGTTGAAAACATCCTCCAGGCTCTTGAACTGGGCCACAGTATGTCTCGCATTATGTCCCATGGTCACCCTGGTGGCCACGGGAAACAAGCGGCAGCGGGGGGCATCTCGTCTGAAATCTCACTCCATCACGTCAGTGATGCAAAGTCAGAAATGCCATTTCTTCTAACCTGCCCAGTCTTCAGAATCCATTTATTTTATTTCTCTGCAGAATTTATTTAGTTCTGCTCCATAAATGTCATTGTCAGTACTGGATCCAATGGTTCAATAATTAACCATTAAAAAAATATGACATGCTTTTTTCACGAAGTATAGAACAACATTTAGCTTTTATTCTTATAGATCCGAGTGAAAAAGAAATCAGTTCTCAGGGAAAATTGCTGCTTATCAATTAATGTTAATCGATCGATAAGTCAACCAATTAATGATTGATACATTAATCGATAATTTGCATCCCTAAATATGACTTATTGATCCCACTGTGGGAGAAATTTCACAGTTAACAGCAACAATAAACAACAAACAATAAACAAGTGAAGAGAAAAGAGAGTCAGAAAAAACACAAATGAGTCAAAATGAAATATAAAGAGAAAAATAAGACATTAGGTATTATTTATATAAATATAGAAATAGAAGTAAAAGTAAATATTATTTATATATTGAACATATATAATATGAACAACCTGAAATGTCTGAGAAATAAATTAAATTTGACCAGTATTCTGTCTGTTATTTAAAGTTTTTAGTGTATTTGTAGATCCACTGGGATCTGTAGGTTGTAATGAACATGTGGAATGATAAACTGAGGAATAATATTGTTGAAAATTGCACTTATTTCTCTTAATAAATGTTAGTTTTTTCACGGTTGTTCATGTTATTCACATTAGTTTATAGATGTAAACATTTTTATTATATAATTTGACTTTTTTTCACTCTAAAACAAAGATAAAACTTTGGACTTGTCATCATTTATATTATTATTTTAATGTTATTATTTTACTGGTCTGATCATATTGGTCTGAATGCGGAACCTGAACTAAAATGAGCGACAGCCCTATTTCAGGGTACTCTGGGATGCTCTAAATCTTCTTACAGAGTACTGAGCTGTGTGCAGATGACTGATGCCACTGAGTCGGATCGGTCTTTGTTTTCCAGATTAATTTGCTGAGGTGATAAAAGCAGCTTAATCAGGCTTCGCTGGGTGACTGTGGACTTAAATAGAAGTGCAAATAAGAAAAATCTGATCTAGACCAAAGATTCACAAAAAGGAGAAGCTGATTTAGAGCAGTGACATGACCCGACATAGATCGACTCATGCTGCACAAGTGGCAACTTTTGGTCTAATTTACAGTTTATTAACCCTGAGGGACCTACTTTTTCACACATAAAAACCAAATACTGTACATGTTTCTCCTGCAAACCACAACTAAAACTATATGAAACTCAATAAATGATAAACCAGAAGCACTTGGAGAGCGCAGACCTCTGCCAAGGCAGATCAGTGCCATGGATTTGGATGAAAATTTCAGGAAATGTTGATACTGGCACAAGGAATAAATGATTAAATTTTGGTGGTGATTGGGGGTGGGGGGGCCACGGGGGCCCACTGATCGGCCTTGGCAGAGGTCTGCACTCTACGAGTGCTTTTCTAGAAAAGACAGCACAGACCTCCGCCAAGGCCGATCATTGGGCCCCCCGTGGCCCCCCACCCCCGATCACTACCAAAATTTAATCATTTGTTCCTTGTGCCAGTATCAACATTTCCTGAAATTTTCATCCAAATCCGTCCATAACTTTTTGAGTTATCTTGCCCACAGACAAACAGACAGACAAACCAACGCCGACAAAAACATAACCTCCTTGGTGGAGGTAATAATGTGGTCAGTAAACATGTAAATAGCTGAATAAAAACTATGAACTACCTGAGGTTCCAGATAGACATAATTACACTGCATCTGTTTATGGTACTTAACGTCAGGGGTGTCAAACATGTGGCCCGTGGGTCTAAACTGGCCCATCAAAGGGTCCAATCCAGGATGAATTTGCAAAAATTTTTATGCGTAAGTTATATTTCCTCAATTTGAGGGTCAATGGAAAAGCGACTAATAATAGTGTATTCTTACCCCTGTTACTCTCAGGACACCTTCAACAGAAGAAAAGAGCAGGTAGAGAAGGCCGACAGCGACCAGTCGATGAACTGTGGTTCCCAGTCTGGCCTAAAAAATACAAAATAAACCCTCAATTATTCGGACAAAACAGGCTGACTGGTCTGAGTCCACAGCCCAGGTATGTGCTTAATGAATACGTATGAATGTAAATGTGTGAGTTTGGTTGTTTTAAATGCATATATGCACTTATATGTTCAAGGTTCTGTCAGGATGGACCGAACAAGATGAAATGAGGCTGATATTGTCTGGTCTGAACTTGGTATTAAACTGTACAGACTGAATGTGATGCGATAAATACAAAAGTACGTGAATTAAGATTAGATTTAGATACACACTGAATGGATCAATGGGGAACTTTAATGTGGTATGGCATCCTTTAATTTCTTATGTAGAACAGCTGACAATGCACTTCGACTCTGGATAATGTGTGCTGCGTACAAAGTGATTGGGTAATTACATAATGGAACCCGTTAATTTTTTAAATTTTTAATTTAATTTAACATTTTTGTAGCGTTTATACGTCTGTTATATGGGCTCAGTGTTTATCTTACTTCTTGTATGTTTGAAAGACTGAATATGAATAAAAATACATTGATTATGAACAAATCTGACTGATATCTTTTGTTAATATTATTAGCAGGGGCAAAAAAGACATAACTCGAAAATGGTTGCGCAATGATCCCCCAACAACTGTTGTGAATGAAATTTATGACATGGAAAGACTGACCTTCTCATTAGGACTCACTACTGATAAATGTAAAACAAATATTGGGAAAAATGGAATGTGTATGTTAATCAAGAAATCCTTGAACCTGTATAATTCTATACTAATTTGTCCTGAACCTGTCTGTATTTTGTTTGTCTGGAGTTTGAACTTGGATGGTCTAATTGTTGTGGTCTGTCTTTTGTTTATTTGTTGTTGGGTTTTTTTTTCTTTTTTGTGTGTCATAAAATGTGGAGATACACATAAAGTATAAAAAAAACAATGGTTATGCAATCAAGTACTAAAAAAATATTTTAAAAAATACATTGATCAAAAAAAAGAAGTCTGTGAACTTACTTGACTATTCCATAACCGAGGCTGACGATAAGCACCAGGATGCGAGCCAGAGACCGTTTGAGAGCAGAGAGCAGCTCCGCAAAGATCACAGCACCTTGAACTGTGGGGAAAAAAACACGTATGGCGGTGAGATAAACATCGAGAAACAGCTTAATCCTTTAACCCCTGAGACGTTATTTCTGCTGTGAATCTGCACCTGTTTCAGGTTCATTAAAGCTGCTGTGAGTATGTGCTTGTGTTCCTTTTCTTCAGCGGTTTTGTTTTAGTGTGTGTTTTAGGGTCAAAACAGTTGGAAGAACAGAAAAAGACAGAGAGGAACTGAAGTTTGACAGGTTTGGACTAAATTAGGCATTAGAGTGGTACATCAGGAAGAGATCTGGGTTTTCTGCTCCTGCCCTTCTATCCAGACTTACGAGGAGGAAGTATTTAAAATCATTTCTAAAGTTTTGGGTTTTAAAATCAACACATCATTCACTTCCCTCTTTCTTGGCCATGAACCTGATGGTCTAAGTAAGAATGACGCTTACCTCAAGGTCTTGCTGGCAGCAAGTAAAAAGACCATTACAAAATACTGGCTTAGACAGAATGTCCACTGATGACTGTCTTTACTAATATAAAACATCTCCATTTATTAGAACAGATGAGCTACACCAGTGTTTTTCAACAATGGGGTCGCCTGAAATTTCGAGTAATTGATAAATATTACCAAAAAAATGATTAATAAAACAATATACGGTGAGTTGAGAGAGACTGTCACAATACATATAATTGTGAAACTGAAGCTGAAGCGCTGTGGTACTGTTTATTTTTCAAATCCATAATAATATACATTATATAGACTAAATGTCCTCTAAAATTAACGTTTATTTTGCAATATAGTATAGCAAACTATTACAAAAAAAAACAAAAACAAATTAATTTTAGCAAAAAAATGTCTCTGTTTTGAATGTCTGGGGTCACTAGAAATTGTGATGTTAAAATGGGGTCAGGAGTTAAAAAAGGTTGGGAACCACTGACCTACACAATAAAACTGGGTGAAGAACATTGGGAAAAAATGTCACGTTTACATAACCTGTGAGACAAATTTGTAAACTATTAAGTGTAAAAATTGTGTTGTTTGTCTGAGCAATGCGATCTTTGTAACCCCCTTGACCTCATGACCTGTTCTGTTTTTTGTTTTTGAATCTGTAAAAAAAAAAAAGTTCATAAATAAGAGTTAAAAAAAAAAAAAAAAAGAGAGATTTAGGATGTTGAACATGAGCTGTGAACTGGGACACACTGAACAACAGCAAGGATTCAATTTGGTCCCAGTAGTTTAGTTTTGGGCTCTTTTTTTGTAAATCAGTCCAGCTGCTTTGTGACACCTGTTTAACTCCATAAAACAGTTCAAACTGTCAAAACTCAGTAAAAACAAAAGTAGAAAAAATAAGGGAAAATCAGCACAACACTGGAAACAACAGGAAAACAAAAAAAAAACACATGGAAAATGGTGTAAAAAATCCCAAACCATCTATTTTATAGTGAGTCCGTCTCACTCACTGTTCTGTGTTTTACCCTCCATTCCACAGGTGGTGGGGGGTGAACTGAGCATGCTCAGATGTCCTATGAAAGAACAAGGTCTATTCTATCAGAACAACAGAAGTTTTCTTATTGAGCAAACAGTTGAATTTGTATGAGTATTTAAAATAAATTATACATTCAGAACGCTCAGCACAGACACGTCAGGGTTAAAGGGGTTAAACAAGACCATTCATGGACTCCACCGACCGTAGTCTCCTTTGTACGGATGCTCTGGTACTCGGAGTAGAACACGGCTTTCTCCAACATCCCCAGGATGATGACAGCTCCAATCCAGAACTGATCCGGAGCAGGTCCCTCCAGTAACAGGCGCACCAGAAGAGCCAGAGGGCCCCGAACAGGACGTAGACGATGCACATGACCATGAAGAACTGGAGGACGGACACAACGAACACAGCCTCAGGACTGGCTTCAACTACAGCTCAGGTTTAAACAGGTCACAAAAATACAACTACAGTAAAACTAGTACAAAAACTGTGATTTAACTGAAATAAAAAACAAGAAAATGAAATTAACACTAAATAGTAATGCAATACTAATTAAAATGTAACAAAAATGCAGGTAAAATCAGGTTATACTTGCATTATGATTGTTGATTATGATATAATATTTAAGAAAATGTCTTTGCACAATACTAGATTCTTAATAATCAGGGGTTTTGTAATTAATAGCTGTGAAAAGTTGTGCATTTTTTCATCTTTTTAACTTCTATAAATCAAGACTAAAGTTACAAACTAATAACTTCTTCTGCATTCCACTAATTTACTACTCCTGAGCCAAAAATATATACACAAAACAAGACTACTATAAAATCATCACAATATCAAAATTCTTTCTGCATAATCTCTTAAATGACTTCAGCTTTGCTAAAAAACTAACAAAATTCAGAATAGTCAGGATTGTAACCCTTTAAATGTCAATTTGAATATGTAATGCCAGTGTTTTATTAAAAAAAACAAAATGAGATGTTTTCCATATAATTTATGTGATTCATGGAATGTGACACTTTTAAATTATGTTATTATATATTATATGTTATATATGTTATTATCATTAACACTGATTTATTTGAACCTCATGGAAAATAATTCTTCATTGACTTACATTGAAACCACATTTTTTAATCTGACATAAAACCAACTAATGCAATGAATTCTGTGTTATTGATAATCTGACACGTCCAAGACCATGACCAATATAACCAAAACAAATGACATCATGTATTTAAACTGGCATTTAAAAGGTTAAAATCCTGAAAATGGGTAAAAAATAATGTGGTAGATTTGAGCAGAGCTGAAGTAGTTTAAAAGATTTATGCAGAAAAAAGGCTAAAAAAAATATTGCTATATGATGATTTTACAGCAGAGGTTGTAAAAAGTGTCAGTTGTGAGTATTAGACCTGTAAGAGTAACTGAGATTAGCTTAAAAAAAACATTATAGTAAAAATGAATTCTATAAGCTGTAACACAAATATAATGATCAGAAAATCACAAAGAAAAATGACAAAAATGGGTCAGTAGGGGTCATAATCTGTAGTTTAGTAAATATTTAAGTTACTTACATGAATTTTTCAGCTTTTATAAATCTAGACTTTTACTCATTAAACCTCAAAAACAATACCTACACTGAACTGAATTAAAACCTATTATATTCCTCAAACTGAACTTGTATTTGCACTTATAAAGTAAACTAAATAAACAATAAACGGAAATAAAAAGTATAAAAACTCATCTATTCCAACTGACAAAGACATTCGATATGTTTTAAATTTTATAAAACAGCATCTTAATAAAGACTTTCATGGGAGAATATTAGTAAAATTAATAACCCCCCCTCCATGGGTTTACATGATGGTACAGACCATCATCAGGGGCCAATCAGCAGGAGAGGAGTAGTCATGTGGTCCCATCATCTCCACTTTCACTGGAGAAAAGAAACAAAAAAAGTCGAGTTTAGTGCAGGGGTTGGACCAGTGAAAAAACAGGAATAATAACCTATAAATAATCATCCAAATGTTCTCTTTGTTTTAGTGTGAAAAAATTCCAATCATGTTATGAAAATATGAATAATGTGAACAACCATGTCCACATTTATTTAAAAAAATAAGTGCAATTTCAACAATATTATTTCTCAGCTTCATATTGAAATAATTACAGATGACAGTGGATCCACAAATACACAAAACATTTATTAAAAGGTAGAATATTGGTTTAACTGAACTTATTTTTCAGGTTGTTCATATCTGTTCATGTTCTTCACATTTTACTGTTAAAGAACAGTTTCTATATGTAAATATTTTCTGATGTTTCTGTCGTTTATTTCTAATTTATGTGTCTATTTCTTTGTCATTTTAGAGGTGGAATGGAGTTGTTCCTCACTCGTGAAAGCAAAGTTGAGCTGTTCGGCGCCGATTTCATCATCTTCCACTCCGCGGAACATGGGCTGAACTTTGACGATGAACAGATATGGGCTGTCCTCCCACGCTTTGGCCACCGCACTCATGTCCTGAAGGATTTTAACACAACACACCAGACGAAATAGGACTTTTAATAAGTACAGATCACAGGCTTCAGCTTACCGCACAAGGAATGTAGTTCTGACATTAATGACCCTAAAGCGCCTGGAAAAGCAAGTACATGCACCACATTCACACCAATATTATAAACAGTATGTGGACGGATAACTCAGTACGTAACAATACGATGTACGATGCAGGAGACTGGGGTTCAAATCCCGGCAAGACAGTTTATACTATTTTTTTAACAAAGATATCTACCTAAAAAAACTAAACTAAACTCCAATTTCCCAGGTTGGAATGAATAAAATACATCTATATATCTATATGACACAAGTGGGTCAGACCAGTAAAATAATACATAATGTGTATTATATTTGATGATTGTAAATAATGTGTATTATACAATGTACACATAGTTATTTAGAATGTCGTTATATAATTGTATAATGTAGGGAGGCACTGATACCGATATCAGTGTGGGGTATCGAGTCCGATACTCAGCGGGTGTACTTGTACTCATAAAAGTACTCCAATACAACCGCACCAATACCACATACCACTTTTCAAAAGAGCGACTGTGTGAGTTAGATGAAAAACTACTGACATACAGGGTGGGGAAGCAAAATTTACAATGAACATTAGTTGTTTTTTTCTCAGCAGGCACTACGTCAATTGTTTTGAAACCAAACATATATTGATGTCATAATCATACCTAACACTATTATCCATACCTTTTCAGAAACTTTTGCCCATAGAGTAATCAGGAAAGCAAACGTCAAAGAGTGTGTGATTTGCTGAATGCACTCGGCACACCAAAGGAGATTTCAAAAATAGTTGGCGTGTCCATAAGGACTGTTTATAATGGAAAGAAGAGAATGACTATGAGCAAAACTATTACGAGAAAGTCTGGAAGAGACTATAAAGAAGAATGGGAGAAGTTGTCACCCCGAATATTGAGGAACACTTGCACAAGTTTCAGGAAGTGTGTGAAGGCAAGTTATTGAGAAAGAAGGAGGACACATAGAATAAAAACATTTTCTATTATGTCAATTTCTTGTGGCAAATAAATGCTCATGACTTTCAATAAACTAACTGGTCATACACTGTCTTTCAATCCCTGCCTCAAAATATTGTAAATTTTGCTTCCCCACCCTGTATTTATGACAACTACCCTCATCAATATCAACGTTAGTATCAACATCAGTGTTACTTCTGTCGTCCCCATGTTTGTTATTACTGACTTTCTTCTTCTTCTCAAAAAACTTTACTTTTCTTCATGGTAAACTCACCTTTTCAGAATAGCCTACCCACCATAAGTTTTACTCTCCATTGTACATCTTCATTTCTATATATCGTAATTATTCTTTTATCTGTTTGTTTATTCTTTGTATTTTATGTGTTGTGTGCTTTATCTTGTTGTATAGTGTCCTTGGGTGTCTTGAAAGGTGCTTATAAAAAATTTATCATTATCATTATAATTATTTGTCCAGTATGGTTAATTAAGAGCGGCGCCCCCTGGTGGATTAATTAACAAACGCTCATTCCAACACATTAAATGTCAGTAGCAGCACTTTGTTCCAGTCAGACTAATGACAACGACAATAAAGCACATTTACAAAAGGAACTAAGAACTGGAATGGGATTATTAAGTACTCATATCAGTACTCGATATCAGCAAGTACTCAAATGTAAGTACTTGTACTTGGTCTAGAAAAAAGGGGTATCGGTACATCCCTAGTATAATGTATTAATATACTGTCGCTGTCGGGCATAGAAACCTCTTATGTCCAAAACGGTTATATTTCAAGAAAACTGTAAAAACGGCGTATATGTATATATGTATAAATTTCACATATTAAATAAATAAACAACACGTATTTCAATTCCTTTCTTATAATTCCAATTAAATGCTTGACAAATAAAAGGTCCACACATAAATTTGCTACAGTAACATGATAAGTACTGAAAACATGTCTTACCGGTTTATCAGGCCAAGTAAACGTCTGGTTTGTTGGCTCACTCTGAACAGAAACAAAAACATACTTATTATAAAATACATTCATATTTACACAACATGGTCCCACATCATATAAACTATATGGACAAAAGTATTGGGACAGATCATGTCTACAGCTATAAGATGACCTGTTCATCGAGGATTTGACATAAAAACATCAATATTTCCTTAAAGTTTAATGTTAGATTTTTCTTCCTTAGAGAGATGTGAAGAAAGTAGATGGAAATTATTATTTACAGTCAGAGCAGGAAAAAATATTTTAGAAATTTAGAGGTAGAACATTTAAAAATCATAGTCATAGGATAATAAAAAAAAAAATCTATGCTGATAGAAATGAAGTAAAAACCATCTCTGAGGCATATAAAACTATATTCTGACATTAGTCATTATTGTTTTGTATCTCAGACAGAAACACCTGAATTCCACATACTTTTGTCCATATAGTGTATCTGTCTATGATGCAACACCCTGGTATACTGTGTATTTTGTGTGGTATTTATGGTACAGTGTTGACATTAAAGGTGGATTAAGTCAGGTAGAACAACACTGAAGGACGAGGAGTGAAATGTGTGACTCACCCCGGGGCTGGTGAGGGGCTGATAAGGGTTGAAATCTGAATAATACCCCTAGAAAGAAAAGAAAAACATATACACATTATACAGTATAAGATGTAGAACATTTAGATCAGGGATGTCAAACTCATTTTAGTTCAGGTTCCACATACAAACCAATATGATCTAAAGCAAAATAATAACATAATAACCTAGAAATAATTACAACTCCAAATGTTTCTCTTTGTTTTAGCGCAAAAAAATAACATTAAATTATGAAAATATTTACATTTACAAATTATCCAAACAAAAAAGATGTGAATAACCTGAAAAAAAATGAAATTCTTAAGAAAATAAGTGAAATTTAACAATATTCTGCCTAAACTCATCATTTACACATGTACATTATCGATCAGATCTACAAAGACACAAAACATTATAACAAATAGAATATTGGTAAATTATACTTGATTTTCTTTAGACATTTCAGGTTTTTCATATCTCTTCAGGTTATTCACATTTCATTATTAAAGGATAGCGTGTAAATGTAACTGTTTCAGAATTCGATGTTATTATTTGCATTTAAAACAAAGACAAAAAAATTTGTGTTGTCATTATTTATAGGTAGAATGTACTATTATTTTATACATATTAAAACAAGAAGAAAATTTGGAGTCATTATTTATAGATTATTATTCATTAACCTAAATAAAAAAGAAGCTTTTATTTTAGCTACTTTTATTTGTATCTTTATCATCGGTTTTATATGATGTATAGATTGGATGGTGCTTTTAATTTTATTGTACATCTATTCTATTCTATTCTATTCTATTCTATTCTATTCTATTCTATTCTATTCTATTCTTCTTTTACCTTTTGATCACAGTTGGTCTGTATTGAACTAAAATGCCCTTCATTGTGAATCTCTTCACGTCCCAAATTCACCCCTTGGACCGGATCGGACCCTTTGGCGGGCCGGTTTTGGCCCACAGGCCGCATGTTTGACACCCCTGACTTCGAGTAATCATACACTATCTGTTCATACCACAGCGATGGTTGGTATTTGAGGTGTTTTGTGGGTGAACGTCACTGACCTTCGGTAGGAACAGTGAGGAGCAGTTGTCGAAGTACATGTATCCTTGGCTGTAGAAGCCGCTCCATCCGTCCCTCAACATGTGGTCCAACCCGAACATGTTCATGGCTTTGTTGTCCTGCAGCAGAACACGGGAGAAAATCAGTCACATCATACTTCAGAACACAGGGGTCAAACATATGGTCCACGGACCAGAACCGGCCCACCAAAGGGTCCGATCCGACCAATGGAATGAATTTATGAGATGCAGAAATTACACTGAACATATTAATAACACTGGTCTGCAAGGAAAATACTTCCAGAATAAAAGTAATGAAATTTTACCACATGACAGTCACTGATAAAGAAAAATCAAGTCAAAAATGCTGGTTGGCTAAACTTTCCAAGATACAGCCTTGGGTCAAAATGTGAAATTCAAGAATTAACGAGAGAATGGGTTTGACTCAAAAGGAATATTTGTCTCAGAGCGACAAGATCTACTTCAAAACACTGTCTGCACATTAGAATACATTCACTTTACAGGTTCTATTTAGTGGAAGATTTATAAAACTATTAAATAAATGTACATAAACCAATATATATGTGTAATAACACTTAATCATAGACCTTGAAAACATCAGCAAACTGGCACTTTTGTCATTTATTTTCCAATTAATCTTATTAAAATACATAACATTTAGCACATTTAATCTCTGAAGCAAATCATTTCTAAAAAATTGTAGACCAGTGTTATTATTTTAGTTCAGGTTCCACATTCAGACCAATATGATCTACAGTGGATCAGAACCAGCAAAAATACTATCATAATAACCTATAAAAAATTACAACTACCAATTATTTTCTTTGTCTTAGAGTAAAAAAAGGAAAATTACATGAAAATGTTTATACTTACAAACTATATTTTCACAAAAATATTTCACATTTTATTCCTGTTCTCTTGGTTTTGCATTTCATAAATTCATCCCAGAGTCCTGGTTGGACCCTTCCGTGGTCCGGTTTCTGACCCGCGGGCCGTATGTGTGGTGTTTGTTTCCAGACAGTGGACGCTCACCGGTGTGTTGAAAACCCCTCATTATAACAAAACAGACGACCTCAGGTACCAGCTGATTTGAAGGCCAGGTGCCGGTCACATGGACCGCTATCAGCCTGGACTGTGAAGAAAAACAAAAGCAGTCACGGATCAGAACGGCTCGAAAATCAATGCGGTTGGAGAGAAACCTCATAAGGATGAAAACAAAGCCTTTCCATTGTGTGGTTCCAACAACATTGAAGTTTAATACATAAATACATTGTTACAAATATTAAATTATTTAACTAGTAGTATTGTGACTGCCTCCACGCTACCGCTGCACAATAATTCTAGTAAATTAGGCTACTGGTATTATTAAATATTTTTGTATTACAACAGTTATTATTTTCCCCTTCACTCCCCCCTCTCTTTTTCTCACTTTCATTTACACCCCCCTCTTCCCTTATCACCCCTAACCAAACGATATGGTTTAGTTGCTATTTACATTTATGATCTTTTTCTTTGTAATATGACGTTGTTGTTGTTGTTGTTTGTCAATACTCTGTCATTGTTGTGGTTTTTGGTTTGTTTGTTTGTTTATTTCCCTTTGTTTATATGTTGTTGTTGTTTTTCTGTCCACACTGTCTTGTTAACTATCACTAATAAAAATTAAAAAAAGAAAAAAAAAAAAAACATTGAAGGTTTCAGACACTTACGTCCAGAGTGGAGTGTCAACAGAAGGTTCCTGTGGGGGGTTCTAAACTAAATGTGTTCTTCAGGAGTTCTGGAATATCTGGACTGTTTGGAGTTTCATCAACACACTGTTTATGTAACTGTATGTATGTCAGTGTCATTTTACCTGGAAAAGGAATATTCAGCTTAAATCAAAGTTAGAAAAGAAAGCACTGATAGTGGTGAAACTGATGATTTTATTCTATTTAAAGAGGCAACTTGTTTTATTTGTACTGTAAAATAAAAAACAAAGACCTAAAATTTTCATTAGTGTTTAGAATAAAGAGCTGCAAAGACCTGCTAAAGATGCCGATGTACTGGATTGTACAGATATGAGTGAATTAATTATTATTATTATTATTATTATTATTATTATTATTATTATTATTATTATTACTACTTGAGACAACTGTCCTAAATGTACCAGTTTTCAGCAAAAATGAAGAACTGATTCAAAGAACCGTACAGGAACCACAAAATGTGCCAAGTCTAACGTCTCACCCTTTGGATAAAGGTAGAAAGTAAACATGATAAAGCACCACGGGGGTGAAACTACTCACATTTCATGTAAATAGTAGTGTTGGCGTACAGCGTCTTCCGAAACACTGCATCTTGTGTCTGAAAACAAAACACGGACATGACAGTTAGAGGGTGATGGGACTCTTACAGCAGAAACAGATGACAGATCAGGAAAGATAAGGTGAAGTGAGGTGAGGTGAGGTGAGGTAAGATAAGATAAGATAAGATAAGATAAGATAAGATAAGATAAGATAAGATACGATAAAACAAGCTAAGATACGATCAGATAAAACAAAGATAAGAGAAAATAACATAACATAAAGTATGATAAGATACGATAAGATAAAGCAAGATAAGATACGATGAAATAGCATACGATAAGATACAATACGATGAGATAAACAAGGATATATTAAAATAAGATGCAATAAAATAAAACAAGTTAAGATATGATACAATAAGATAAGAAACGATACGATAAGATAAAACAAGATAAGAGAAAATAAGATACGATAAGATACAATAAGACACGATACAATGAGATAAAACAAGATAAGATACGATGACATAAAACAAAACAAGAGATGTTAAAATAAGATACGATAAGATAAAACAAGTTAAAATAAGATACGATACAATAAGTTAAGATAAGATAAGTTAAGCTACAATAAGCTACAATAAGATACAATATGATAAGATAAGATGAGATACGATACGATAAAACAAGATAAGATACGATCAGATAAAACAAAGATAAGAGAAAATAACATAACATAAAGTATGATAAGATACGATAAGATAAGATAAAGCAAGATAAGATACGATGAAATAAGATACGATAAGGTGCGATAAGATACAATACGATGAGATAAAACAAGATATGTTAAAATAAGATACAATAAAATAAAACAAGTTAAGGTATGATACAATAAGATAAGAAACAATACGATAAGATAAAACAAGATAAGAGAAAATAAGATACGATAAGATACAATAAGACACGATACAATGAGATAAAACAAGATAAGATACGATACGATGAGATAAAACAAAACAAGAGATGTTAAAATAAGATACGATAAGATAAAACAAGTTAAAATAAGATACGATACAATAAGATAAGATAAGATACGGTAGGACTTAATTGATCCCATCATGGGGAAATTACACAGCTGATAGCAACAAATACAAATACAAAGTGCAGGGAAGACAGAAAACAGAAACATCCACTAGTGAAACAAAAAATTTAAAGAGAAGAAAGAAAATCTGCCATTTTTTTAAGTACTTATATAAATCTGTATACGAACATATACATTCCACCCAACAACCACCACCTGGTACTTCATCTTCTTTCACATGCACTGAAGTAAATGTCAGAGTCCTTCTTCCACCAGTCATTAAAAACATTAGCTCTGCAGACCAAATATATTTTGAAAAAGTTTGCCACTTTGCGTTGTGCTTAAATATATCAGCTTTTCCTGCTTCATAGCTGTTTGAAACACCTACTGAACGCTGCAGCGGGCTTTTATGAGTGATGTGCAGAACTAGAACCAAAATCTGAATTAAAAAAGATCTCACATTCATTCCATCAGAACAAGAGAAATAAAATAAGGAGCCTAGATAAGTTTACAAGTGCTTTAAAACTTGATATCAGATTATATTTTTAAGATGTTTTAACTGTTGGGTTAAGTAAATATTTACCTACAGGGAGGTATGATTATGTCTATTTAAACTGTTGAGCAGACAGACTGATACTTCCTTAAGGATGATCTATTATAACTCGGGCTGTGTATCGGCAAGAATCTGGCGATACGATACAAATCATAATACTGGAATCACAATACAGTATATCACGATATATCACAATATTGTTATAAAGGCAATTTTTTATTGTTTTGTTTTGTTTGTTTGTTTTTTTTTAAGATTTTTTAAAAGTTTTTTTTTTTTTTTTTAACTATTTTTATTATCATTTATTCATTTTACATTCATTTATTCATATATATTTTAAGATTTTTATATATTTTTAAGATTTTTTCCTGGAAGAACTGAATTACACCACAAATCTGCACAAATACTAAACATATTTTTATTTCATCAAAACAGAATCGAATGCTTTTTCACAAAATGTTCCTGTGTTCAAACTTAAATTATGTTTTACAGACATTACAGTTTAAGATCCTGTTCAAATGTTCATATTCTATTAGTTCAGAACTAACATCAGAACAGTATTTTTGTGCAATCCCAAAAAAGGAATTAACATCTGCCTCTCAGACAGGAAAAAGTGCTTTTAGGATGCTTCAAATAAACATTATTTAATAAGAGTATTAATTATAATAATAAGATAAAAACAATGAAGAAAACCAAAAGACAAAATGAACCTCCACCATATCTGCATTTGAATAAATACCTAAAAATATTGATACAGTACTTTTAAATAACGATACAGTATTGCGAAATGAAATATCATGATATATTGCAGAACCAGTATTTTCTAACATCCCTAATTAGAACTGAATAAACTATGTATTATCTCCTTAAAAACACACATTTACTTCCTCCTATTCTGTGCTTTAAATCTTTCGCATAATAAACCACCTGTCCTTTTACAAAACCCAATAATACTGAGGCTGTTAGCTTGTTTCATCTCTTTTACTATTATAATTACAATAATAAGGACAGTTTGAGGTTATTACTGACAGTGTAATAATATTTAACAGTGGTACATTACTATGGAAGTAAATCGGTCTCATCAGATTTTGAATGATAAAGCAACTGAATTTCTCACACTGGAATTTTTTGCACTGAAATTAAGTATCTGAATTTTTTCGGCATCACATGACCAACCTAACGTAACTTGATTGGCTGACTGGAGGTTCCACTTGAGATAGAATCATTGCTTGTCCTTGGTGTCCTGGATGTGGGATCTGAATTTTTGCTTCTAAATTTTTTGCATCGGAATTTTTTTAATTCTAAATTTATGAACATAGTAAAATTGAGAGACAAAAATTCAGATACTTAATTTCAGTGCAAAAAAATTAAGTTACTTAATTTTAGTTGAAAAAAAAAATTAGATACTTAATTTCAGTGCAAAAAAATATCAGATACTTAATTTTAGTTGAAAAACAAATTCAGATACTTAATTTCAGTTGAAAAAAACAAATTCAGATACTTAGTTTCAGTGCAAAAAATTTCAGATACTTAATTTCAGTTGAAAAAAAAACTTCAGATACTTAATTTCAGTTGAAAAAAAAAACAAATTCAGATACTTCATTTCAGTGCAAAAAAATTTCAGATACTTAATTTCAGTTGAAAAAAAAATCAGATACTTAATTTCAGTGCAAAAAAATTCAGATACCTAATTTCAGTTGAAAAAAAATTCAGATACTTAATTTCAGTCGAAAAAAACAAATTCAGATACTTAATTCCCAGTGCAAAAAAAAAATTCAGATACTTAATTTCAGTGCAAAAAAATTTCAGATACTTAATTTCAGTTGAAAAAAACAAATTCAGATACTTAATTCCCAGTGCAAAAAAAAAAAATCAGATTCTTAATTTAAGTGCTAAAAAATTCAGTGCTAGAAATTAAACGGCTATTTTAATTCCAAATCTGATGAGACAGATATACTTCCATACATTTCATTTTGCTGGTATATTTATTCATAATATGACAGGTTAGCTGCTTTACCTGCATCTCAGTAAGTTAGCATAAGTCAGTGCTCTGTTAACTGACCTAAATGACACCTTTAACTTAAATTATTCAAGCTGGAAATGTGACAACCATAAAGCCCACCGTATCTGACAGGTGTCATATTATCAACACAGCTGGTCATCAGTAATGTCAGCTGAAGCAGACGGCTAACTGAAGCTAGCATCCCCGGCTAAAGCAGCAGCAGCTACAGCAGCTTTGACACGACAAACTGTTCCACACCCGCACCAACCCCAGAGCCGGCGGGGTCACACTGACCGAGTTGATGAACACCTTCCATACGGACACCTCCGCCGCAGCCCCGGCCCGGAAAAGAAAGGAAAAAAGCAGCAAACATAACCGGCGCGACTGTGCATCTGGCATCTTCATTTGTGCATCACATACATGGAGTTCACACTCACATCCGCGTCCAGTTCCGGGCCGGAAGCGGAAGTAGTTCACAGCCCGGGCACGAGAGGGCGGCAGAGGGCGGCCATATTGGACCGGGCAACACTGTGTTGATTAAACAGGAAAAGGCGTTGGATGGAAAGTAAACCTGTCATTAATCAGATTGGGAATTATAAAAGCCACTGAACTTTTTGCACTAAAAGTAAGTATCTGAATTTTTTTTCAACTGAAAGTAATAGTCTGAATTGTGTTGTTTTCAAGCTGAAATTAAGTATCTGAAATTTTTTTTTTCAACTGAAGCATTAAGTATCTGAATTGTTTTTTTTCGACATGCGACAATTAAGAATCTGAATTTTTTTCAAGACTTAAATTAAGGTTTATCTGAATTTTTTTTTCCTTTTTATTTTTTGCAGTGAAATTAAGTATCTGAATTGGTATTTTTTGCCAACTGAAAATTAAGTAATCTGAATATTTTTTTTTTTCATACTGAAATTACAAGTAGCTAGATTTATTTTTTTTTTTTTGCACTAGAAATTAAGTAGCTGAATTTGTTTTTTTCAACTGAAATTAATAATCTGAGTTCTTTTTTTCAACACTGAATTAAGTATCGGTTTTTTGTCTTTTTTTCGTTTTTTTGTGCACTGAAATTAAGTAGCTGAATTTGTTTTTTCTCAACTGAAATTAAGTATCTGAATTTTTTTTTTCAACTGAAATTAAGTATCTGATTTTTTTTTTTTTTTTTTTTTTTGCACTAGAATTAAGTATCTGAATTTTTTTTTCAACTGAAATTAAGTATCTGAATTTTTTTTTTTTTTTTTTTGCACTGAAATTAAGTATCTGAAATTTTTGGCACTGAAATTAAGTATCTAATTTTGTTTTTTTCAACTGAAATTAAGTATCTGAATTTTTTTTCAACTGAAATTAAGTATCTGAATTTTTTTTTCAACTGAAATTAAGTATCTGAAAAATTTTTTTTTGCACTGAAATTAAGTATCTGAATTTTTTTTGCACTGAAATTAAGTATCTGAATTTTTGTCTCTCAATTTTACTATGTTCATAAATTTAGAATTAAAAAAATTCAGATGCAAAAAATTCAGAACTAAAAAATTCAGATGCAAAAAATTGAGATCCCACATCCGGAACACCAAGGATAAGGAATGATTCTATCTCAAGTGGAACCTCCAGCCAGCCAATCAAATTACGTTAGGTTGGTCATGTGACGCCGAAAAAATTCAGATACTTAATTTCAGTGCAAAAAAATTCAGTGCAAGAAATTCAGTGGCTTTTATAATTCAAAACCTGATGAGACAGATTTACTTCCATACCCCAGTCTCCTCAGGATGTACAGACAACTCTGTCCTTTCCTGTAGATATGAGGTTCTGAATTGAACAGCTCTACCCAAACAGTACGAATATATGTTAAAATAAATGAGACAGCGGTGGTGGTTTTTGAATGTTTAATGCTGAACTATTAATAATCAGCAACTTATTACATATTCATCATTATAGATTGGTGTGTGTGTGTGTGAGAATATGTCATCAGTATGTGTTTTGTCTTGTCTTACTTGTCGTCATGTCTCTCACGTTTTATGTTTTCAACAGCAACCACTTAGATCAGGGGTCTCAAACATACAGCCCGGGGCCCACCAAAGGTTCCATTCCGGCCATGGGATGAATTTACAAAGTGTAAACATTCCACAGTCAAGGCTGTGGAACTCATTTTAGTTCAGATTCCACATACAGACCAATATGATCTACAGTCAAATAATAACAGCAGAAGAACCTGCAAAAAATAATGACTCCAGAATTTTTTTCTCAGTTTGATGTGAAATATATTACATTATGCCTACAAATAATGACAACTACAACTTCAAATATTTATTTGTCTTTGTTTTAGTGCAAAAAATAACATTAAATTATGAAAATATTTACATTTACAAACTATCCTTTAACAATAAAACATGAATAACCTGAATAAATATGAACAACCTGAAATATCTAAAGAAAATTAAGCACAATTTGAACTATTTTCTTCCTGTTCCTCAGTGTTTAGTGTCTTTGTAGATCCGATCCATAATCTACATGTAGAAATGATAAGTTGAGGCAGAATATTGTTAAAATTGCACTTATTTTTCTTAAGAAATTTCGTTTTTTTCAGGTTATTCACATCTTTTTTGTTTGGATAGTTTAGAAAAGTAAGTATTTTCATAATTTAATGGGGTTTTTTGCTCTAAAACAAAGGCAACATTTTGGAGTTGTCATTATTTATAGGTTATTGTGTTATTAATTTACTGAAATGTTTTGTGCCTTTGCAGATCTGATCCATAATGCACATGTAGTGCAGTGTGTCCATCCACTGTCATTGATCCAACTCCATGGGTTTTACTGGTGAATCAATGTTGAAGAAGATGACGGTGTTTCCATGGTAACTACCGAGCCTCTGAATGTCCAAATGGGTCATATCTGATGACCATGAAAGATGAAGAAGTGTATTTTACACCAATTATTTACATGTATTGATAGAATTAATGGATCATAATTATTAAATATTGTAGATCAGTAGATTCTGTGGGTGTCTGGGATTTGTGAAGGTAATAAATGTGCATAAAACGTCCACAGTGTGATAGAAAAACTCCCAGTTACACAGTCAAACCAATAACTACACATTCATTTATTGGGTTAAAATGGTTAAAAAATGCATTACACTCATTTGACCAAAGCCTTAAGAGGAAATCACAAAAATCCGCAGTCCAACCCATCAGCCATTTTCTATCAAATCCATACTGAAGAAAAAAAAAAAAAAAAAAAACTCTTCGTCTCCGCTGCTGCTGTTGCTGCTGGTTTTTTCCGTCTCGACTCTCGTGGATCCGCAGGCGGAAGTGAACGACTTTCAGACTGGACAGTAGAGTCAGGAGGTCAGGAAGTCGGGGGGTAGGAGGAGGAGGTGTATGTTCGTCCACCAGGGGGCGCTGTTTTCACACCGCTCCCACCCTAACAACAACCACAACTCCTGCAGGATTGAGTTTATATTGACAGTGAAAGTAAATTAAAAACACAAGTTTCAGGGGCAGAGTGACGGCCCTGCTTGTAGATGTTCTCAGATTATTCACGAGAAGAAGAAGAAAAGGAGGAAGAAGATGAAGATGAAGAAGAAGAAGGTGGAGGTGGAATACAGTACAGAGATGGGGGGAGGCTCTGAGGTATCGTGACAGAAAAATAAAAGAGGTGGTGTGTGTTTTGATGCCTGAGAAAAGTGTGTGACGGTGAAGAGAACGACAGGAGGTGCCAGGAGGAGGAGAGGAGGATGATGTATGATGATGATTAATGTGTGGTGAGGAGGTGAGATCTGAGAGCTGATGGCGGTCACTGAGGGATGAGGTAAAGGCTGGAAGGTCTGGTCCTCATGTGGACTGAGCTGAGCTGGGATGAGACGGGCCCGCTTTAGGCGTACATGGTCACGGAGCCACTGGGGAGGAGAAGAAGAAACCAGACCCGCAGCAGAAAACTGGACTAGACCTGAGCCCAGAGGTTCCCACTAGACCAGGGGGACCACATAAGACCCAACATGACCCTGAAGTGGACTAGACCTGAGCCCAGAGGTTCCCACTAGACCAGGGGGACCACATAAGACCCAACATGACCCTGAAGTGGACTAGACCTGCATAGCCCAGAGGTTCACACTAGACAGGTAAAATACTTAACATAGTAACCTAGAAATTTAGACTAGAATAGAATAGAATAGAATAGAATAGAAGAATAGAATAGGAATAGACTACATACAGAATAGACATAGAACAGCACAGAATAGAAGAGAACCAGAATCGAGAATAGACGGACTTAGAACAGAATAGAATAGAACAGCATAGAACAGATACCAGAACTCGAATTCGATACAGAATAGAATAGAACAGAACAGAAGAGAAGAGAATAGAAAGGCATAGAACAGAATAGAAGGAATCGATTAGAACAGAAGAGATATAGGAGTAGAATGACAAGAACAGAATAGAAAGAATAGAATAGAACAGAAAGAGAATAGAGTAGAAGAAAGAGAATAGAAGAGAAGAGAATAGAATAGATAGAATAGAATAGAAAATAGAAGAGAAGAGAATAGAAAGAAAGAAGAATAATAGAAAGAATAGAATAGAATAGAAGAGAAGAGAATAGTAAGGAATAGAATAGAATACAACAGAACAGACAGAAACAGACAGAATAGCACATAACAGAACAGAACAGAACAGAATTAGAATAGATAGAATAGAATAGGAACATGGAAATAGAATTAGAAAGGACATAGGAACAGAATAGAATAGAACAGAATAGAAGAGAACAGAACAGAATAGAAAAGAATAGAATCCAAAATCGGAATAGAACCAGAATAGAATAGAACAGAACAGAAATAGACTAGAACAGAAGAGAATAGAAGGAAATGAATAGAATAGAAGAGCAGAGAAGGAAGAAGAGAGAAGAATGAGAAAGAGAAAGAGAAGAGATAGAGAAGAGAAGAGAAGAGAAGAGAAGAGAAGAGGGAAGAGAGAGAAGAGTAAGAGAAGAGAAGAGAAGAGAAGAGCTTCTCCTTTTTCAGTGCAAACAGGTAACTATAATAAAATATTAGGTGCAAATGATAGTTGTACACAAATGTTTTACTTTGTTTTAGTGTAAAAAAAAAAAAAAAAAAGACAAATTACATTATGAAAATGTAAAAACCTTAAAAACCATTTACAACCTTGAACCTAAAATAGAAAGAAAAAATAAGTGCAATTTCAAGCAATGGGCTGAGACCTAAACCATGTCATAGGACTGTTTTTACAGGGTTGTCAACTGTCAGAGGAAAATACAAAACTACAAACACTATGTGGACAAAAGTATTGGGACACATCATGTCTACAGCTGTAAGATGTCCTGTTCATGAGGATTTAAGATAAAAACATCAATATTTCCTTAAAGTTTAATCGGAGGTTTTTCTTCCTCAGTCAGATGTGAAGAAAGTAGATGGTTAGTTGTGGAAGAAAAGCATTATTTACAGTCAGAGCAGGAAGAATATTATAGAAATTTAGAGGAAGAACATTTAAAAACATTGATAAAATAAAAGAGAGAAATTAAGTCAGGAAGTCAGTTGGAAGCAAAGATAATAAGTTAGTTAGTTTTTCAGTTAGTTAGTTAGTTAGTTATTTAAATAGTTATTTAGTTAGTTTGTTATTTGTTATTTATTTATTTATTTAGTTAGTTAGTTAGTTATTTAAATAGTTATTTAGTTAGTTTGTTATTTATTTATTTATTTCGTTAGTTAGTTAGTTTGTTAGTTAAATAGTTAGTTTGTTTGTTATTTGTTATTTATTTATTTATTTATTTAGTTAGTTAGTTATTTAAATAGTTATTTAGTTTGTTATTTGTTATTTATTTATGTAGTTATTTATTTATTTATTTATTTAGTTAATTATTTATTTATTTAGTTAGTTAGTTAGTTAGTTATTTAGTTAGTTAGTTAGTTAGTTAGTTAATGTAGTTTTATTTGGAGCTCATAGAATCAGATAACACAGAACCATACAACATGGCCAAACAAAATTTTTCGGTGCCCAAAAAGGAGTGGAGAGAGGTACAACTTATAGACTCCACCCCCTTTTTACAAACTGATAATTAAATTAATACCACTTCCTTTGCTTTAACACATTTTTTCTATATATATTTTTACAATAACACAAAGCATCCATACAAAAACCACTCATACATTCTTTAGTCAGCTCACACACAATCAGATTTGCATAATCAATCTTTTTTAATATAAACTAAAATATTTATATGCGCTTTCATTATTTACTACAAATATAATCATTAATAAACGTGATAATATCTCCTAATCATGATAGTCTGTATTAATTAATTGATTAATTACAAATAGGCAGTACAGAATAATATCTTATTTTATGCCTTCTTCTACAACTAGATTTTCACTTATTCAGATAACAGATAGATAGATAGATAGATAGATAGATAGATAGATAGATAGATAGATAGATAGATAGATAGATAGATAGATAGATAGATAGATAGATAGATAGATAGATAGATAGATAGATAGATAGATAGATAGATAGATAGATAGATAGATACTTTATTGATCCTTTGCAGGAAATTGCTTTGTTACAACAGCAGCAGTACAAGAAGAAAAACACTCTGACCCATCGCATGAACATCCCACAAACAGTCATCAATGGAACAAATAAATAATAAACAGAATAGAATATATATATATCTATATATATCTATATATATATGTACAATACAAGTACTGTATATAATACAATAACCTGAAAACACCTAACACACCTAAGTATGCACAGCATACAATAATAATTTATTGCACAGCGATATTAAAAATGTTAATGTTCTATATTAATAATGTTCTATATTTTGTCATTATACTGGATTTATACATCCTTTTAAACCAACTAATTAATACAATAACATTTATCCCAATATAAAACTATATTATGACATTTGTCATTAGAAAGAAAACACCTGAATTCAACGTGTCCACATACTTTTGTCCCATATAGTGTATAATATGGGGGTGACTTTTCTAAATAAAACTAGAAGCACTCGGAGAGCGCAGACCTCCACCAAGGCTGATCAGTGGCCCCCCCTGTGGAACCCCCCCCACGCCAAGGAGGTTATGTTTTGCCAGGGTTTGTTTGTTTGTCTGTCTGTCTGTTTGTCTGTCCGTTAGTGTGCAACATAACTCAAAAAGTTATGGACAGATTTTGATGAAATTTTCAGGGTTTGTTGGAAATGGGCCCCCCCGTGGGCCCCCCCATCCCCGATCACCACCAAAATTTAATCATTTCTTCCTTATCCCATTTCCAACAAACCCTAAAAATTTCATCAAAATCTGTCCATAACTTTTTGAGTTATGTTGCACACTAACAGACAGACAAACAGACAGACAGACAAACAAACAAACAAACAAACAAACCCTGGCAAAAACATAACCTCCTTGGCGGAGGTAATAATCGAGTTCTCTGGAAGAGTTGATGTGAAATGCAGGAGAGGACAGTGAGACAAAAATGACCAAAAAGTGAAAAGTGCAGCATGATAAAAACAGCAGAAAAGATCCAAACTGGAAATGATTTAAAAGTGGAAAGAACCAATGACAGGTGTTTGTTGTGACACTGGTTATATTATATTATATTAAGATGTATCTGTTACTGTTTTGGACTGACTGGTGTAATCCTGTTCAGTATTTTTGAGTGAAGTCCGAGTCCAAGCGTGGACATGTTGAGTCTTACCTCCAGGACACTGAGTCTGATGGTTCCGTCTCCGTCCTGATCGAAGGCCTGGAACGCCCCTGAGGACAAAAACAACACAACTAGGATTCAACGACAGGATTCAGCTCATGAAAGAACCACAGACACCAACCAGAACAACAGCAGGAAACACACACACACACACACACACACACATCCATCCATCCATCCATCCATCCAAACGTCTACTGTGTGCCATAGCTACACAGTTACTCAGGAAAATGATGCACACTGGTCCTTCAGTTAGGGAGTGAGTTTAGTTTCTGAAATGTGCAAAGTGTTCTTATTGGGAGATTTGAACAATTTTAATATCTTTAATGCTTTTATACTATAGATATGTGCGACATCTATGTGACAGGCACTGATGTAACTGACACTAATGGACCTTTGTGAAACATTTTTGTATGAATAAATGTTCAACAACAAATTTCCCAGAGGGGACAATAATGTATGTTGTATGATATGGTAACATATGGTATCATTTCACATACTGTATCAAATAATACTGTATCATATTATATATCATATTGTATTGGAATGTATCATATCATATTGCATCATATCATAGATCATCCTACATTATCGCATCATATCTTATTGTATAATATCATATCACATGGCATCATCATAACATAACATAACATAACATAACATAACATAACATAACATAACATAACATATTGTATCACGTATGATATCATAACATATTATATCATATCATAGGGTATTGCATCAAATCATATTGTATCATATCATATAATATTGCATCATGTCATGTATCATATTGTATCATATCATATTGCATCATATTGTAGATTATCAGATATTATTGCATCATGTCTCACCCTATAGTATCATATCACATGGTATCATATCATATATCATATCATATCATATCATATCATATCATAGAGGACTGCATCAAATCATATCGTATCATATAATATTATATCACCTTATATATCATATCACATCATGTCATATCATATTATATCGTATCATATCATTTGCATCATATTGTAGATAATCACGTTATTGCATCATATATCATCGTATGGTATCATCTCACATGGTATCATCATATCATATCATATCATATAATACCATATATATATAATGTCATATAGCATATCATATCATATCATATATCACATCATATCATATCATTTATCATATCATACCATATCATATCATATATCGTACCATATATCATATCATATCATATTGTATCATATGATATATCATGTCGTATTGTAGTGTATCACACTGCATTGTATCATATTGTATCATATCATATTGTATTGTGTCACATCACATTGCGTCCACTCATGGTATCATATTGTACGGCATCATAACATGTTGTAATGTATCATATTACATTGTATCGTAGTGTATTGCATCAAATCATATTGTATCACATGGAACCATATTGTGTCATATTATATCATATCATATCATATCATATCATATCATATCATATCATATCATATCATATCATATGTTAAATGAGAAAAGAAAACAGAGACTAGACCTTTGACCAAAGTGTCAGAAAGTGACTGGACGGGATGAGAACCAGTAAGAAACAACATTTACAGTGCTGAAAGCTGAAGTACTGTTACTGTTGCTGTAGTTGTTCTCTCCACTGGACACAGTATTCAGATTCAGACTGGTCGGCGGTTCGTGTTTCTTTGACCTGTTGTTTTCTGCGTTTTGTGCTGATGAGCGGACTTACTGAACATGGCTTCGAGGCGGACCAGACAGCTGATGAAGCTGTCGAAGTCGATGTTCATGTTCTCATTGGCGTAGCGCATGGTGATGATGTCATACAGCTGGTTGTTGAGACGGAAGCCTGAGCGGGACATAAGACACATGACTGTACAGTGACAAGAACATTTAGAGGATGAGTTCAAGGTGTAGGACCATCAGCAGTAGATCATACATCACATCCTGACTCATGTGAAGCACAAACTATATACGACAAATCCAGCCAAAGCAGCGTCTGAATTTACACTGTCTGGGTTTAGACAAAGGGAACAGGATGCAAAGTGTAGGGTCACATCTCTCAACTGTTGGATCTGAGTACTTCCTGAAAATATATAGTTAGCCTTTTAGCATAATTACCTAAATTATATACTATATGGACAAAAGTATGTGGACACGTTGAATTCAGGTGTTTCTTTACTAACAGGGGTCTACGACACAAAGCAATAATGACTAATGACATAATATAGTTTTATATTGGGATAAATATCATATTGATTATTAATATTGATGTCTCTATGTTAAATGTTACAGCTGTAGGCATGATGTGTCCCAATATTTATGTCCATATAGTTTATAAACATCAATATTTCCTTAAAGTTTAATGGTAGATTTTTCTTCCTCAGTGAGATGTGAAAAAAGTAGATGGTTGATTGTGGTAGAAAATTATTTACATAGTTTATATTGGGATGAATATTGCATTGGTTAGTTTGGTTATAAATTGTTATTTTTGCTTCCAAAATGCCTCAGAGATGGTTTGGGTTTAATTCCTAGTCTTAAAGGACAGATCTGAGATGACTAGGTCAGGGAGTTAATGAGTAAAAAAGACCAAAATAATCAACAAAATGAACTAGATAATTAAAAAAATGAACAAAAAGTGACAAAATAATCAACAAAATGAACAAGATAATTAAAAAAATGAACAAAAAATGACCAAATAATCAATAAAATGAGGGGAAAAAAGACCAAAATAATCAACAAAATTAACAAAATAATGAACAAAATAATCAACGAAATGAACAAAATCATCAAAAAAATGAACAAAAAATGACAAAATAATCAATAAAATGCATAAAAATGAACAAATCAATGAAAACATTTAAAATATTGGGACACATCATGTGTATAGCTGTCAGATGTCCTGTTCATGCACATTTGAGATAAAAACGTCAATATTTCCTTCAAGTTTAATGGTAGGTTCTTCTTCCTCAGTGTGATGTGAAGAAAGTAGATGGTTAATTGTGATAGAATATGATTATTTTCATAGTTTTACATTGGGATAAATATCATTGCATTGGTTAGTTTGCTTTAAATTGTTATCTTTGTTTTCATAATGCCTCAGAGATGGTTTGGACTTAACTCCTAGTCTTAAAGGATGAATCTGAGATGACTAGGCCAGGGAGTTAATGAGTAAAAAAGACCAAAATAATCAACAAAATTAACAAACTAATGAACAAAATGAACAAAATAATCAACAAAATGAACAAGATAATAAAAAATGTACAAAAAATGACAAAATAATCAACAAAATGAACAAGATAATAAAAAATGTACAAAAAAAATGACAAAATAATCAACAAAATGAAGAAAAAAAGAACCAAAATAATCAACAAAATGCACAAAAATGCACAAATCAATGAAAATATTTAAAATATTAGGACACATTATGTCTACAGCTGTAAGATGTCCTGTTCATGATGACTTGTGATAAAAACAACAATATTTCCATAAAGTTTAATGGAATATTTAAAGTGAAATTCAGAGGTAGAACATTTAAAATCATAGTCATGGATAAAAAAAAAAAATCAATGTTGAGAGAAATTAAGTCCAAACCATCTCTGAGGCATTTTGGAAACAAAGATAATAATTTAACCCAAACTAACCAATGCAATAATATTTATCCCATATTAAAACTACATTCTGACATTAGTCCTTATTGTTTTGTTTATTAAAGAAACACCTGAATTCAACGTGTCCACATACTTTTGTCCATTTGTGTCTGACTTAGACAGTTATGCTATGAGGCTAATGATATATTAAACTTGGCCTAAACTGCTCTTGTTACTGTTCCATCTGTAGTCGTTGTTTTAAAGCAGTGTTAAACCACTACCATGACAGATATCTGAACATCAGTCCAGTGACAGGTGGGGGTGTTTTTACCTGCGTCGTTGACGGCGTTCCTCATCTCGTAGCTGTTGATGCTTCCAGACTGGTCGGCGTTGTAGTGTTTGAAGATTCCCTGGAAGAAACGAGGAGGACGTTTAGACTCAGGGTTTGTTTTTATGGAGGAGCAGAGGAGGTCGGATGGATGCTGCTGACGAGGAGCCTGACCTGCCACTGTTTGATCTTATTCCACAGATGTCTGAACTCCTGCAGGTTGAGTCGACCCGTCCCGTCCATCTGACACCTGGAGTTAAGGCCCCAGTCCGACACTCAAACGCCTCCTGACAGTGTTTTAGTTTGACTTCGGAGGTTTACCACTCAGTTTCCTGACCTACATGTTGAAGGCTGAGCTCATATGGACAGCTGGGGGGGGGGGGGGGGGGGGGGTATCTACAGCAGGGGTGTCAAACAGAAGGTCCAGGGGCCAAAACTGGCCCCCATAGGGTCTGATCCAGCCGGTTATTTTACTGTTTTTGTTCACAATAGATTAGATTAGATTAGATTAGATTAGATGATAAAAGAATAGAATACAATAGAATAGAATAAATTAGATTAGATTAGTGTAGATTATATTATATTAGATAAGACTAGAGTATATTAGAGTAGGTTAAATTAGATTAGAATAGAATAGAATAGAATAGAATACAATACAATACAATACAATACAATAGATCATATCAGATTAGATGAGATGAGAATAGAAAAGATTAGAATAGATTAAATTAGATTGGAATAGATTAGATTAGAATAGATTAAATTAGATTAGATTAGAATAGATTAGAATAGATCACATCAGATTAGATGAGATTAGAATAGAATAGATTAAAATAGATTAAATTAGATTAGAATAAATTACATTAGAATAGATTAAATTATATTAGGTTAGATTAGATGAGATTAGAATAGAAAAGATTAGATTAGAATAGATCATATGAGATTAGATGATATTAGATTAGACTAGAATAGATTATATTAGAATAGATTAAATTAGATTAGAATAGATCACATCAGATTAGAATAGAATAGATTAGAATAGATTAAAATAGATCACAATAGATTACATTAAAATAGATTAAATTAAATTATAATAGATTACATTAGAATAGATTAAATTAGATTAGATTAGAATAGAATAGAATAGATTAGAATAGATCATATGAGATTAGATGAGATTAGATTACATTAGATTAGATTACATTAGAATAGATTAGATTACATTAGATTAGATTAGATTAACCTGAACTCTACTGATCCCTCAGTAAATTGAGGTTCCAGTAGCAGCAGAACAATGTGTGTACAGACACAAGAAAGACCACAAGAAAAAAGCAAAAGAACCAGAAAAGTAGAGGTGATAAGAACAGGCGACAGCACATTAGAACAAACTAATAAAAACAACAAGTAGGAAAGTAGGAATAAGTGGTTCCAGATACAACAAACCCCGCCCCTCGCACGGATTATATCTTATTTTGGCATCAATCCAGCTGATGTCATCATGTTTATGTGTGTGCTGATGTCATCATATCAACTGCCTCTATATATGTGCCAAGTTTGAAGTAAATTGAAACAAAATTGATGTTTTCATAGACATGTTAATTTTTGCCCATTACAAGTAAATGGAAGAAGAAAAAAGATGTAAAAAAAAAAAAAAAAAAAAAAAAGTAATAAAAAATGTGAACTTTGACCTACTTTTCCCAAAATATAATCACATCTATTCTGGGTCACTGTCAGTCTATAAACCCAGTCTGGTCTGAATTCAACCAATAGTTTTGCTGCTACAGACATGTGAAATTTCACCCATTAGAAGTAAATGGGGAAAAAAAGATTTTAAAAATTCGTAAAAAATGTGAACTTTGACCTAATGTTCCCAAAATATAATATTAGTGTTGTGTGTCTGTGTTTGTTTGTGTTAGTGTTGTGTGTTTGTTTGTGTTAGTGTTGTGTGTTTGTTTGTGCTGTTGTTGTGTTTGTTTGTGTTAGTGTTTTCGTGTTTGTACTGTTGTTGTGTTTGTTTTGTCTTGCTGTTGTGTGTTTGTGTTAGTGTTGTGTGTTTGTTTTTGCGATTTTTGTGTTTGGTTGTGTTAGTGTGATGTGTTTGTTTGTGCTGTTGTTTTGTTTGTTTGTGTTAGTGTTGTGTGTTTGTTTGTGTTAGTGTTGTGTGTTCGTTTGTGCTGTTGTTTTGTTTGTTTGTGTTAGTGTTGTGTGTTCGTTTGTGCTGTTGTTGTGTTTGTTTGTGTTAGTATTGTGTGTTTGTTTGTGTTAGTGTTGTGTGTTCGTTTGTGCTGTTGTTGTGTTTGTTTGTGTTAGTGTGATGTGTTCGTTTGTGCTGTTGTTGTGTTTGTTTGTGTTAGTATTGTGTGTTCGTTTGTGTTAGTGTTGTGTGTTCGTTTGTACTGTTGTTGTGTTTGTTTGTGTTAGTGTGATGTGTTCGTTTGTGCTGTTGTTGTGTTTGTTTGTGTTAGTATTGTGTGTTTGTTTGTGTTAGTATTGTGTGTTTGTTTGTGTTAGTTTTGTGTGTTTGTTTATGCTGTTGTGTTTGTTTGTGTTAGTGTTGTGTGTTTGTTTGTGCTGTTGTTGTGTTTGTTTGTGTTAGTGCTGTTGTGTTTGTGTAAGTGTCCTGTGTCTGTGTGTTTGTTTGTGCTGTTGTTGTGTGTGTGTGTGTGTGTTTGTTTGTTTGTTTGTGTGTGTGCGTCCATGTCAGACCCTGCGCGTGTGTTGGCAGGTTGGGCCTCCTACAGAAAACACAGCCCGATGCACTCGATACAAAGGATACGTCCATCAGAGCAATCATGCTCCTGCAGCTCTCCAGGCTGAAGCCCTCGGTGTTCAGGTCCTTATCTACGGTACCACAACACACACACACATAAGAAATACACAACACACACACAAACAAACACACAACAGGGGTGGGTCTCAGTCTATTCCGAGGATGTTAAATGTTCTTAAAGACGTCTTATTAGTACAAAAACATTAGTTAAGTATCAAGTTAAATATTATTCTAGTCCAGGGGGGTCAAACACACGGCCCACGGACCAAAACCGACCCACTAAAGGGTCCAATCCAGCCCATCAGTGCAAAAATGACCCTGAAGATATTAACAGTCTGGGGTGTTGAACTGGTTTTACTTCAGGTTTCACATTCAGACCAATATGATCAAAAGTAAATAATATAAATAACCTGCAAATAATGACAACTACAGATTTTTTTCTCGGTTTAATGTGAAAAAAAGTAAAATTACATTAGAAAATACTTACGTATAGAAACTATCCTTTCACAATAAAATGTGAATAACCTGAACAAGTAAGAACAACATGAAATGTCCAAAGAAAAAGAAGTTCAACTGTACCAGTATTCTGTCTGTTACTGAATGTTTTGTGTATTTGTGGATCCACCGTCATCTGTAAGTTGTGTTAATAATAAGATGAGACATAATATTGTAGAAATTGTACTTATTTTTCTAAATAAATATCAGGTTGTACATGGTTGTTCAAGTTACTCACATTTTCATTGTGTAATTAATTTTTTTTGACACTAAAACAGAGAGAAAACTGGATTATTATTCATTCACTTTTATATGTTGGGTTATTTTACTGGTCCCAGATCTGAACTAAACTGAGTCTGACACCCTGTTCTAGTCTAACATGAGACAGAAATGTGTTTTATTTTGTATTTTATTTCTCCTAAACTGCTCTGACTTATGTTTTAAACCGTAAAGAACCAGATAAAACTGACACCAGGGTCAGATTGGAAACACTTACGTTTGGTGATGACTCTGTTGAGGACGTTTTTCAGTTCGTTGGCTGTTATTTCCATGTCCTGAAGCCAGAGGGAACAGAACAGCGGGGGTTAACTCAGTCCGTCGGCACAGTCTGCAGCAGGTTATGGTGATCATAAAGAAAATAAAGCGTCAGCGAAAGCCTTAAACTCCGCCCAGTTTCCTCACATGACTCACATCGCCGGCTATCTCCTGAAAAATGGTCCTGAACTGCTGGTCCTCCTCGCTCTCTTCCCCTGCCGAGGCCGGCGCCGGCTGAGACGCCACGCCGCCACCGCACACAAACAGAAGAAGAAGAAGAAGAAGAAACAGACAGAACGCACAAGAAGACGACATGTTAGTCCTGGGATTATGGGATGGTACTGTCTGTTCCATGGAAAAACAGCTTTATCGGTTGTATTATCTATTTATAATAGGTTAATTAGAATCAGAATACTTTATTATAATAATTATTATGTGTTACAGTCGCTCCATTTAAGTCTAATAAAATAAAAGTAGCAGGAAAAAATTATCAATACAATAAAAAAAATATATAATATATATATATATATATATATATATATATATATATATATATATATATATATATATGCATGTTATAGATCATTATATGAACTGTATAATATGCTACAACAGTTAAAACTGTTCTAACTATTTATGAGTGCTTCTATTTGTAAACATTCTAAATATATTCATAATCTATAATAAATGATGGCAAAATAATGATTACTGTTATAATATGTGCTTTGCTTATAAAGGTTAACTCTCTTTATTATCCCTGTAGAGAAATTTTTCCGCATTTTACCCATAATGCACACAGATTAGCATTAGCATTAGCACATAATTATAGCGATGACCAAAGAACAAAACCTTCCACTTGTAAAATGCACTTTTTTGAGAATGCTATTCATAAATAATAATAATACAGTCCAAAAACAGTATTTTTTATTGAGTATTGTAAACAAATAGCATTTGGCAAAAAAGTACATTTTTCAGCAGGGAGGTTTTGTTCTTGATTAGAAATATGTCCATAATGGACTGAAAACATCCCATAAAAAAGACCAGAGTTAAATTTTCACATGGATTAAATAGTTTCAGAGCCTTTTCTGAATGATGTGGCTCAAGTTAAGTCATCCAGTTCAGACATAAATGATTAAAATTCAGTTTCTAGTGTCACATACATCTGAAATATTATTATTATCATATGCTGTACTTGTTGCAGATTATTATTATTATTATTATTATTATTATTATTATTATTATTATTGCCTTCACTGAAATAACCCCAATAATGCAGCCTTTTCATCTCCTTAAATCCGCCAAAGTGAAGGAGGACACTTACCACCGGATGGTCGGCCTCGATCCTGTTCTCTATCTCCCTGAGTGAAGACGAACAGACAGCAGTCACCATGGTGACAAGTCACAACATCCGGACATCAACCTGCGACCTAATGGTTTACCTGAATCCAATCACCTACTGCTCATCAGAAACTGAACAAAGAGTCGAGTAAGGGTTAATCTACAGGATGGATCTACTGTGTCTAAGAGTCACAAACACAAACACAATGCAGCTGGGAACAAAATGTGTTCGTTAATACCACCTGATGCTCATTCTCCTCTGTTTACTTCTTGTTTTGTCACATTTTGGGTCTTCTTGATAGTAGACGATGTCTTTTTTTGGGCTTGATGAGGTTAAATTTGTCATTAATATTTGTTTTAATGCTTCATAAATCACCAGATGGGAAAGTGACAGTTATCAGTTAATAATCTAATTCATTAACCCTTCCATTCCCACCGAATCACCAGCGATCCAGGCAACATTTTGTGTTAAATTAACCCATAAAGACCCCGTGCTACTTTGGTGAAAGTTCCAAAATGATTTTTTCTGTATATTTAACCTGTCTTAAGTGATTCATCACCATTTATTATTATATTGTCCTCTGTATTTTGCTTTTTTCAGTGTAAATCATTTATTTTCATATATTTAATTCACTGATCCTGTGGTTGTTCATAAAAGCTCAGATTAAAGTTGAGAAAGCTGAAGAAAAAGTGACTTTTTCAGCAAATATATCAGTAACTGAACATAAAAACCAGCATTTTCATCCACTGTCAATAGTCACTTTTCCATTGACCCTTAAATTGTGCGAATATAACTGGTGCATAAAAATTTGCCTGATGGAAAAACGATAATTTCGCCAAAACTCTCGTTTTTTGGTGAAAAGTTTTTGCGCTGACAAAAGGTGGTCTTTCGGGTGTAGTGAAACTGGTAAATCATGCAAAACTGCAATGGAAAGACCTTTTTGCACAACTAGAGTCATGTGAACAAAAAAAAAAAAAAAAACAGATGTTGATGGATGCTACAACAAGCAAAGAAGAAGAAGAGTTTAAAACAAACATGGTGCGGTTTGTGTGGACACACCAGGAAACCCAGTCCTTATTTAATTTAGTACGAGATAGAGGGGTAACGAGCATTCTAGACTCAACACAACAGATATTTATGTTCCTCCCCATGTTTATGGAATGACTTCTTGTGTCATCTTGCGATGATAAACAAATCATCGCTTTTGTGAATAAACAGAAAAATCAACATTATGCACTTCTGTTTTTTCGACATTTAGTAAATATCGGTAAAGTTTTGCGCAGACGTCCAATGGAAAAGTGACTAGTGATCCAACTCCATGGGTTTTACTGGTGAATCAATGTTGTAGAAGATGACGGTGTTTCCATGGCAACTACAGAGCCTCTGAACATCCAAATGAGTCATATCTGATGACCATGAAAAGACAAATAACTGTATTTTACACCAATTATTTACATGTATTGATGGGATTAATGGATCAACAGGTATTAAACAGTTTAGATCAGTACATGGTTTTGGTCAGCAGTGGATGTTTGGGTCTTTATGGGTTAAAGTTTCTTTAATTTACAGTATTCCTGAACACCAAAACATAATTAGTGAAAGAATCCTGAAGCTCATGGGACTAGTATATGTAGTTAAGTTTGTATTTTAGCTGCATAAAAAAGGAAACGTTCTGAAACTATAGAGGTTATTACCGCTCGAATCAGGTGTTATTGATTCATTTTGTCCTTGTGGTTCTTTAATTATAAACTATGGAAGTTGGTAAATCAGTGAAAATCAACACAAACGGTCACTACTATTTTTTGTTGTTTTTAATTGTACCGCTTTTTATGTCTTTTAATCTATTGTTGTATTTTATTCATTTATTTAGGTTTTATTTATTCTTCTGTACAGCACTGTTTTCTTTTTGGTACAGTTGTTCTATGTATTTTAATCTATTCTTGTATTGTATTTTTTATTTTGGTTTTCCTTTATTCTTCTGTACAGCAATTTGGTCCACTGTGGTTGTTTTAAAGTGCTTTACAAATAAAGTTGGATTGGATTAGACTTTATTTCACCATCACTTTACTGAAAATAAATTTAAAAAATTGTTAAAAAAAAAAAAAAAAAGAATCCTTTTTTTTTTTTTTTTGCACATTTTATGGTAGTTTTTATTCTACCCTATTTACCTTTTACATATTTTATCCTTTTATCTTCCTCCTGCTACAACACTGAGACCAGGGTAACTATATTTGGTTCTATTACGTACCATTGATTGAATGACATTAAAGCTGAGTCTGATAGATCAGGTGGGAATGAACAGGTTAAACTTCTTGTAATATTTGAGGATCCATATTTATCTGTTTTTTTTAAGCCCATCTGTGTTGTCTGTGCTGGTCCGTCCCAGAGCCAGCTTTGGGTGGGGGGGGGTGGGGGGGTCCATCCTGTCAGGTGGTCCAGGGCAGCCGGAGCTGGATGTTTGTGGTTGAACATGCAGGACTGAATATTATGAAAGTTTACCGGTGTATGCCCATATCTGACGTGGCTTGTCCTAAAAAAGATTCCATAACAGCTTCGAACTGGGGCCGATTTCTTCCAGCTCTACAAATCAAATCGCCGTTAAAATTGTTTGTTCTTGGTGGTTTGTGTCCCACCCGCCAAAAAAAAAAAAACAACCCCAACAAAACCAAAACCCCCATCAAGTACAACTCTGGAGAGCAATTAAGAGACCAGACCTGAACCAAGAAGTGATCAGATAGAAGAGGAAGTTAAAATGGATTATCAGGCTGTTTAAAGGGTCTGTGTGTATTATTTCTACTGTCAAATATTAAGAAAAGACCTAAAATTATCCTTAGTGTTGACAATAAAGGTATTATATGACATTTGTGTGACAAAAATAATATTCTGGTGTTTGTTAGTAATTAACTAATTAACCATTATAGGGTCAGTGTGAGGTATTTCTACTTGAAATTATCAAAAAAATAACCTTAAAATAAATATCTGTGAAGTTCTGCCAAAGATACCAATGTATTGGATTGTACAGATTTGAAATTAATTTTTTTCCAGTAACAGGGATTTATGTGACCACTAGAGGGAGTAGTGAGTCACTCAAGGCCAAGTTGAGGATGAGAACCAGAAAGAAACAACTGTCAGAGTCAAAGAAAAGAAGTGATAAAACTAGAGTTATTTTAGTCACTTTTCCATTGACCCTCAAATTGTGTGAATATAACTTATGGGTAAAAATTTGCCTAAAGGAAAACAAGAATTTCGCCAAAACTCTCGTTTTTCAATTAAAAGTTTTTGGGTGTAGTGCAAATGATATATTTCGCAAAACTGTAAAGGAGAGACCTTTTTCCGGAACTGGAGTCACGTGAATTAAAAAAAACGATGTTGACGGAGGTTACAACAAGAGAAGAAGAAGAGTTTTAAAAGAAACATGGTGTGGTATGTGTGGACACACCAGGAAACTGAATCATTTTTCAATTTAGTACGAGATAGAGGGGAAATATATAATGATAATGAATATATCAGTAAATCACCAGGATATTTACGTCCGTCACCATGTTTATGGAATGACTTCTCGTGTCATCTTGCGATAATAAATAAACAAATTATCGCATTTGTGATTTAATGAAAAAAATGACATTAAGTACTTCTGTTTTTTCTACATTTTGTAAATATCAGTAAAGTTTTGCGCAGATGTCCAATGGAAAAGGGACTTATGTTGTTTCTACTGGACTCAGCTATAAATGTAAAGAATGGAGTTTGATGGTTAAATGTCAGTGTTTCTTCTAATGTTAATGCTTATGAAGGTATAAAGTTATTATGGGATGTTCTTATCTTTGCTAAGTTGCTGTTTGTTGATCCACGGTTCAGACTAAACTGCGACAGTTCTGACCTTGTTTGTTGGATTCAAACAGATCTTTAGTTCATCTACTGACAACACAAACCAAACAGAAAACAGGTGATTAGTGGTTTCACTGTGGCTGTTTTAGTCTAAAAACAGAGCTAAGCTAACAGAGCTAAGCTAACAGAGCTATAATGTAAACTATCAGCTGATGCAGCACCTGACACATTGTTATTTTAGCAACTGTTAAAATAAGTGACTATGAGTTTTAGTTTTTGAATAAAACTTGATGATTCCATAATACAGATGTGGAAACTATGAGCTTTATCTTTTATTCAGTGACTGATTCAGTCTGTGGATACATCGGGTGGATTTGTTGGTGGCTTTGGTTTTAAGTGTGTTCTGGTACCAGACTGACCCCTGCTGGTGAGAGTTTGGAATATCAATACTACTAAATAATAATCAACAATACTTAATATCAATTCTATATATTCTTTAAATGAACATGAGCTTGATTTTTTGCATTATGTGTGATGTGAAAACCCTGTATTTTCTATCGCTTCGATCGTTTTCTCCAAATAAAAGATCTAAATGCCATTATTGTTTCTTATAATTTGGAAGAAATGTCTCTACGGTAAATAATAACTTAGACATAGAAAATAACAGTGGTCTCTTAATTGTTCCCAGGGTTGAACACATAAATCAGAACTGTAAAACAACATGAAAATCTACACAGTAGAGCTGAGTATTGTAGTAAATACATGTTCGTACTACACTAGTGATGTTTTTTTTTTACATTTGGGACAAAATCTGCATTTTGATTTGCATAAAGAATACGAACATCTATTCATTTTTAAAACAAAACTGTATTTACACCTATTTGTCATTAATGTAAAAGCCAAAATCAGAATGATTTGACTGGTTTCTGACATTGACTTGTGCTGTATTTCAATACCCAGCTCTGGTAAAACACAGAAATGCTACTAAACACATGCTGCTGCCACACGGCCGGCGCCGCCCACTGCGCCCCTTGCAGGCCAACCCTGATCGCCCTCACCCACTCACTCTGAGGTGTTCCTCTTTTCAGAGAAGACCCTGAGGATGAACTCGCCCTCCTGGTGCGGCTCGTAGGTGGAGGGAACGATGACGTACTCGCCGGGGCTCAGGCGGAAGCGCTGGCTCACCTCGCGCAGGTTGATGTAGGACTTACAGCGAGCCTTGGACGAGTTCAACAGGAAGAAGTCCTTCTGCATGTGCTGCTTGTTCCCGTGCATCTGAAAAGGATGCGAGGACGAGTCAAATTCAAGAAACGCCAATAATCACAGGTTGAATGAGTAGATATGGAAACAGCTGATGTAGGGTGTGGTGAAACTTAGAAAGTGCAGCTCCTCCGACGGACGTTCGTCCAGATCTTACCTCCTTTGGCACCTGAGAACAAACACAAAAAATGCTCACATCAAAAATAATCCAAATATAGATTCAGATTCATTTCCTTTCTTCTCATTTAACCCATAAACACCCAGAGCTACTTTTGTGTCAGTTCCCAAATCAATTTTTCTCTCTATTTAACCTTTTCTTAAGTACTTTATCACAATTTATTATAATATTAATTATAATATTATCCTCTGTATTTTGCATTTTTTGGTATAAATCATGTATTTCCCCCCATATTTAATTAGCTGATCATGTAGATGTTCATGAAAAAGAGTAAATTCAAAAGGTTTTCAGAATTTTACAAATCATGCAAAAATGAACAACTTTTGAATTCTGACCTAAAACAAATTGTTCAAAAATAATATGACATGAAGTGTAAAGTGTGCATAATATGCTCACCTAGATACCAGAAGGTTAACTTGTTTTGTTTGTTGATTAATAGTTACATTACTTTTACATTACATGACATTTTAAAGCAGCATATTGCTTTCGTCACCACTTTTTAATCAAATCTGTCAAACCCCAGTCATATCCTAAGTATCATGAATCCGAAAGTCTTTCCCGGATTACTCACCTGAATCTCTTCCCTCATGGTGAACAATTTCGAAGTGTACTCTACCATAAACAGTCCATTTGTTTACAAACAGAGCCGGGAGGTCACTCAGGCATTTTTGGAAATTTGTCGCGACGTGCATTGTGGGAAGCAGAGCTCCACGCAGCTGCAGCTGCAGCTGCAGTAACAAGAGGTAATGAAGCTGTTTCCTTGTTTGTTGCCGCTGCAGCCATAATGCGGCTGCGTAAAGCTCCACTTCCCACAAAGCATGTCGTGACAAATTTCTGAAAGTGCCCAGATTCATGATACTTAGGCTATGACTCAGGTTTTACATGTTTGCTGAAAAACTTGTGATGAACATCATACACAGCTTTAACATCCTTCAATACTTTCAAAAGACATTTTCTTCCGTCTTGGTTTCATGATACAAAATTGCTACCAGGGAGACGGATTAACATCATCTAGTCACTAGACGATGTTATATAATCCATAAAAGAATAATAATCCAGGGAGTACAGGATGAATGTGTTTTCCCACTAGACTGTAGTTGTGAAGTCAGGCTTCTTTCACTTATGGCAGCTGGCCAAAGTGAAGCCAGTCATCCCAGAGCACCACTTTGAGACGGTGTCCTTCATCACCACTGGGCTGGACTATTGTAATGCTTTGTTTTTGAGGATTAGAGGATCTTCCATCGCTTGTCTTCGAAGAGTGCAAAATGCCGCTGCGCGTCTTTTAACTGGCACTCATAAATATGTGCACATTTCTCTGGTTTTAGCGTCGCTCCATTGGTTGCCTGTCCATTTTAGAATCCATTTTAAAATACTTTTAGTTGTTTTTAAAACCTTCCATGGTCTTGCACCGCCCTACCTCTCTGAGCTCCTTCACACATACACTCCCACTCGCTCTCTCAGATCAGCTGCTGTTGATGGTTTCCAGACCAACGTGCAACCTACGAGGAGATCTGGCTTTTGCTGCTGCTGGTCCCAGACTGTGGACCAACCTGCCTCTGTAGATCACACAGGCTTCCTACTTGCCCATTTTTAAATTTCTTCTTAAAGCCCACCTGTTCTCCTTGGCCTTTTGACACTCATGCAATGTGGACATTTTGTTTCTGTTTTTATATTTTAACTTGTTTTATTTTATTTTATTTGATCTTAATGTTTTTAATGCTTTTATTAATTTGTATTGTGCTTTTAATCTTCTGTACAGTACTTTGGTCCACTGTGGTTGTTTTGAAGTGCTTTAAAAATAAAATTGGATTGGATTGGAAAACATCTTCATCCTGAGCTCCCTGGACTATTATTCTCTTATATGTAACTTCAAATAAAACACTATATTTCAGTCAATATTTTCTATTGAATGAACCTTGAAACTTGATTCTGTGTCTTTTTTTAAGGTGTAAATGAGCGTCTTCACCTCATAAATTGCGAATCCAATGGTGAAGAGGTTGGCGCCCATCTTACGTTCTTTCCGTCTGTTCTTCTGCATCAGAGCGACCACAAATGTACATCCGACCTCGTTGTCCTCGGGGTCGTCATCCTCCTCCAGTAGACGGAGGCGGTACTGAGGGTTCGTCCAGAAAGTGTCTGCAGGACGTTTAGGAAGAAGAAACCAGAGTGAACGGGATCGCTTTATAGTAAGAGACCTGTTTTTTCTTGTTTGCTTATTTTCTCATTTCATGTGAAATCACTGTGATATAGCGTTTGGTTAAAGATTCCATCTTCATATTTTGTGATGTACTGATAATTCATAACACTATTACACTGATGGTAAATTGGCAAAGATCCAAAACATCCACCAGTAACTAAAACCATCTACTGATCTAAACTGTTTAATAGATGTTCTTCCATTCATCCCATCAATACATGTAAATAATTGGTGTAAAATACCCCAATTATTCATAAGATAAAATGCACAAAAACTGAGCAAAGTACTTGAAAAATAAGGAAAAAATGAACCAAAAAACTTCGAAATATGGAATAAAAGTGAACAAATACTTCTAAACTGAGGAGAAAATGAACAAAATACTTGACAAATGAAGAGAGTTAATAGTTTCATAACATCCAGAATCTTGTATTTATTCTGTTAACCCTCAAAAACCAAAACCATCTATTGATCTAAACTGTTTAATACCTGTTGATCCACTAATCCTATCAATACATGGAGATAATTGGTGTAAAGTTACAGTTACAGTTGGACACTCAGAGGCTCTGTAGTGAACGTGGAAACACCGTCTAAACCAGTGGTTCCCAGTCTTTTTTGGCTTGTGATCCCATTTTAACTTCACAAATTTCTGGTGACCCCAGACATTCAAAACGGAGCCTTTATTTTTTATTTTTTTTACCTAAAATTAATTAGTTTTTGATCATGTAATAGTTTGCTATACTATGTTGCACATAAACATTAATTTTAGAGGACATTTAGTCTATATCATGGATATTATTATAGATGGAGGCAGAAAAGCCAGGTGTAGATTACTGCACAAAGGGAGAATTTTATTTTCCTTGGTCAGGATATGTACAGTCAGTCCAGTTTGGATTTACAAGGCTGACAATTAATACTGAACAAACAAGAACTCAAACTATGAATTATGAAAGAGCTGCAGCATCTGAAACTGACCACAATGAACATTTGACAGATAAACAGAACCACAGTGCTGCAGTTTCAGCTTCAGTTTGTCATGTCTTTTATGGATTGGGATTGTCTCTCTATACTCACCGTATATTTTTAATAAGTAAGTTTTTCATTTTTATTCTTATCAATTGCTACAAATTTCAGGTGACCCCATTTGAATTCCAGGCGACCCCACATGGGGTCCCGACCCCAAGGTTGAAAAACACTGTCTAAACCTACTAAAAGTCATAAATATAATCTATATTTTAACAATAAACCTTATTGTGTTTGTTCTAATGTACAAGATAAGCCTGTAAAACTGGTTTATACGGTTGACATGAAGTTATTGAAGGAAAATGAGCAGAAAATACAACAAAAGTAATGATGAAAATTCAATTTGGTTTTGAGTGGATTTTAGCAAAAAGCTGTAATATTGGATAATTAAAATCAGATGTTTTATCCAAATTAACCCTCACGTCCATAAAATATGGATGTTTTTTTTATGACATTACTCATGTAACAAACAATGAGAAGACCTAAGGTCAGAGTTCAGAGGCCGTTCTGGATCATCAGACGGTTCTGGACTCTCCGTGGTACCTGGGTAGTTCCTGCATCCTCCGGCCGAGCAGCCCCTCACCCACCGGCCTTCGTTCACAGAAACCGTCCACTTGTGGATCTTGTCGTCCTCCAGGGCGTCAGGGGTCAGGTTGCAGATCTCAATCTTAGTGTAGTTCTTCTTGAAGTCCTCGAATGACATCCTGAAAAAGAAGAAGGAGAAGAACAAGAAGAAGAACAACAAGGAGAACAAGAAGAAGGAGAAGAACAAGAAGAAGAAGAACAAGAAGAAGAAGAACGAGAAGGAGAAGAAGAACAAGAAGGAGGAGAAGAAGGCAAAGAAAAAGAAAAACAACAAGGAGGAGAACAAGGAGGAGAACAAGAAGAAAAAGAAGAACAAGAGGAAAAAGGAGAAGAAGAAGAACAACAACAACAACAACAAGGAGAGGAGCAAGAAGAACAAGATGAAAAAAACAAGGAGAAGAAGGAGAAGAAGAAGGTGAAGCAAAACAACAAAGAGAAGAAGGGGGAGAAGAAGAAAAACAAGGAGAAGAAGAAGAAAGAAGACGAAAGAAGAAAAAAACAACAATGAGAAGAAGGAGAAGGAGAAGAAGGAGAAGAAGAAGAAAAAGATGAAAAACAAGGAGGAGAAGAAGAAGAAGGAGAAGAAGAAGAAAAAGAAGAAAAACAAGGAGGAGAAGAAGAAGAAGGAGAAGAAGAAGAAAAAGAAGAAAAACAAGGAGGAGAAGAAGAAGAAGAAGAAGGAGAAGAAGAAGAAAAAGAAGAAAAACAAGGTGGAGAAGAAGAAAAAGGAGAAGAAGAAAAACAACAACAAGGAGAAGGAGGAGAAGAAGGAGGAGGAGAATTATATAATGTGAATTATTCAAGGATCTTATCTGATCTGAAAATGTCCTGAAAATAAACTCATAACTGATTTCATCCAGCTCTGGTCAGAATCCGAACTGGCTTCATTTCCCAAATATTTTTACAAATGTCAGGCCCTGGATTCTGTTTTTTTGTTGTTTTAAATGGATGAAGGTCAACAAACCTGAACAAATAAAGTGCAGATAGAACAAAAAAATGAGACAAAAATGAAACAAAGTGACTGAACTGAATGAACTCTATAGGAAAAGTGTCCTGAGTTAACTTTTGTTATTATGTGACTATATTAATAAATCTGTTTCATTTCATAAAGGTGTGTTTTTGCTGACATGTCTTCATATGTCTCTTAAATCTTGCTTTATTTGTTACTTTGTCTTCTTCCTGTTTCCATCTTGTTGCTTCTTTTACATAATTCTGTCTCTTTTATAACATATGATGATAGAATTTCCCATCATTTATCGCTCAGCTGTAGTTTTTCTGGGACTAAAGTTCGACCCGTTGGATTAACCTGGTGCAAACCGTTGGACCTACCAGAACTCTCCGTCCTCTGCGTTCTGATGCTGTAGTTTCTCCTTCTCGGCCTTGGACAGCGTGGCCCATTCCTTAGAACTGTCCATCAAACACAGACAGAATCACACACACACATTCCTATAAAACTGCAGAATGACTTAAACAGAGCAGGTTGCGTTCAGGTGTCGGGGTGCTCGTACTTGTCGCTCCAGGGGCCGTTCCACTCCACCTGACCCCACGGGTTCCTCAGTCTCACCAGACGGACCTTGGACTCCTTGTGTTGAGACGCTTTACACTGAAACAACAGAAGGAAAAAACAGGTGATTTGTGTTTCTTCTCCTGTTTCCGTTCATTATTAAAGTGGATCTTCATCAAACAGCTGCTGTTGTTACATTAAACCTGCAATAAAACAGCTACGAACGTTACTAGGATTAAATCTATGTCATCATGTGGGGTCAGGATTAATGATGGATAAAATGAGGTGAGGTAAAGTAAGGTAGGGTAAAGTAAGGTAAAGTTGGATTAGATTAGATTAGATTAGATTAGATTGAGTTAGGTTAGGTTAGACTAGATTAGATTAGATTAGATTAGATAAAGTTAGATTAGATTAGATTAGATTAGATTAGATAAATTAGATTAGATTAGATTAGATAAGGTTAGATTAGATTAGATTAGATTAGATTAGATTAGATTAGATTAGATAAAATTAGATTAGATTAGATTAGGTTAGATTAGATTAGATTAAGTTAGGTTAGATTAGATAAAATTAGATTCGATTCGATTCGATTCGATTAGACTAGATTATATTAGGTTAGGTTAGATGAGGTTAGGTTTGATTAGATTACATTAGATTAGATTACATTAGATTAAGTTAGGTTAGATGAGGTTAGGTTTGATTAGATTAGATTAGATTAGATTAGATTAAGTTAGGTTAGATTCGATTAGATAAAGTAAGATTAGATTAGATTAGATTAGATAAAATTAGATTAGATTAGATTAGATTAGATTAAGTTAGGTTAGGTTAGATTAGATAAAATTAGATTAGATTAGATTACATTACATTAGATTAAGTTAGGTTAGATTAGGTTAGGTTAGATGAGGTTAGGTTTGATTAGATTACATTAGATTAGATTAGATTAAGTTAGGTTAGGTTAGATTTGATTAGATAAAGTAAGATTAGATTAGATTAGATAAAATTGAACTTTATTGATCCTTCAGGAAATTTAAATTCCAGTATCAGCACAAAAACAAATATATACATATAAGTAATATTACAAGATACAAGAAATAGTATAAAAAAAATAGTAATAACAGTAGTTATAAAAACAGTAGTAAAAAAAACAGGTAATTATATATTAGCAGTAGAAACGCTAAATAATGAAGTACTAACAATAATAAATATGTAATTATGTTATAATATGCAATATGTACGTATATATATTTTTAGTGCTGCCAAACAACTAAAATTTTTAATCAGATTAATCACAGGGTTGCTGTGGATTAATCACGATTAAATATAATTCATTTTTAATCTATATTAATTGCATTTCGTTTTGCATCAGCAAATTGACTCAAGGTGGTTGTGGCTCAGTTGGTAGAGCGGGTTGTCGGTTCGAATCCTGCATCCAACTGTCCACATGTCGCAGTGTCCCTGGGCAAGACACTGAACCCTAGTGGGGTCCCAGTTGGGCTTGACAGCCGCCTACTGGTGTATGAGTGTGTGTGTGTGTGTGTGTGTGTGTGACTGGGTGAGTGGGAGGCTTTGTAAAGCGCTTTGGGCACCATAAAAGTGTGGAAAAGTCCTGTGCACCGACCATTTACTAAGAAAGAAGGGAATAAATGTGCACTTAACGTGTTTATTAAACACCTTCAACAGTTTCAATAAAACTTCAAACTAAACAGCTGTACCCAACTGTTCCGTCCTGGGGTTTTTTGTCCTCATATTTCCATCCAGAGGACCAACGTGCTGTTTCCACTCTTCCATCTTTATGGGTTGGTTCTGCTGCCTGTCACTACCGGATCAGCTGACCATGTGATCATGTGTATTAACGCTAACTCTACTGGGACAAACTGACCCAGATGTGTTGGAGGAGATGATCACAGTCATTCTGCAGATGGGTTTATGGAGTTAACATTTTTTTATCAGATTAATCACGATGATGGACTAATCTGCATTAATTTTGACGGCCCTAATATATAATTTAATAATCACTGGATAAATATTATAATAAAGTGATAATAGTATTAGTAGTCGTAACAACAATATAATAAGTAATATAAGTAAGTACTAATGCACTACTACTACTATGACTACTACTACTAATAATAATAATAATACTTAGGGGTTAAAGGGTTAACTGTTTCCATATTGTTGCATCTTCTACATGTTTCACATTATTAATCTTGTTTCCATTTTCACCCTACTGCGTCTTTTAGGAAGTATTGCCTCTTTCACATCATTTATCTCTCAGCTGTCATTTTTTAAGTTGTTTAGTATCTTAGTTTTGCGTCTGTTCTTACCTCCTCCACCGCCGTCACAGAGTAGGCGTGGCCCTTCACCAGTCCCGTCACAGTTCTGGTCTCGTATCGAGCAGGAACAAGAGCCTGAAGATGAAAGAAAAACAAAAGGGAATGGAGTGAAATGGAACCTAATTATAGAGAAAACAAAAACACATGAAAATGAACTAACCATCTACTTTCTTCACATCTCACTGAGGAAGAAAAATCTACCATGCAACTTTAAGGAAATATTGATGTTTATTTGTCATATCCTCATGAACAGGACATCTTACAGCTGTAGACATGTGTCCCAATATTTATGTCCAAATAGTTTAGAAACATCAATATTTACTTAAAGTTTAATGGTAGATTTTTCTTCCTCAGTGAGATGTGAAGAAAGCAGATGGTTACATGTGGTAGAAAATCATTATTTACAGTCAGAGCAGGAAAAATATTTTAGAAATTTAGAGGAAGAACATTTAAAATCATGATTTAAAAAAATCAATGGTGAGAGAAATTAAGAAAAACCATCTCTGAGTCATTTTGGAAACAAAGATAAGAATTTAAACCAAACTAACCAATGCAATCATATTTATCCCATAATATAAAACTATATTCCAACATTAGTCATTATTGTTTTCTTAGAAAAGAAACACCTGAATTCAAAGTGTCCACATACTTTTGTCCATATGGTGTATATATTTAAACCTGTTTAGTTGTTAATTTGATGTTCAGTTCTATATTTCTTCGTTTATTACTTAGTTTAATAGTTATCCAGTCTGAAATAGGACATTTCTAGAGATTTAAGCGGTGATTATTTTTATGTGAATTTACTTGACGGGTACAATATACACAGGTCTTATTATACGCAAATGAAATGCACAAAATGGGATGAATGTGTGACTTGTAGCTGTTATTAATTTGCAGATCTTGTCCCTGTTTTTCTAAGAAACTACACTAATGCAAAAATAGAGACTAACAGTATGGATAAAACATAAACGCTGACACAGATCAGGAAACAAACACACAATAGTGCAAAAAAAGAAAAATAACAAATACAAACACCAACAGAATAATGTCCAAATACTTTTGTCCATGTGGTGTATTTGTTTTAGTGTCAAATTAACCATAAACTATCATAACCCATCGTCATAATACTGAAGGGATGCCACAGATGGGATATTTTCTGACTTGCGGTTTATAGGGGTGTAAGAAAAGATTGGTTCCGCAATATATCGCAATATTTCTTATCACAATACTGTATCGATATTAAAAATAGGACCAATGTCCCTATAGCTTACCAGCCAAATTAAAAGCTTTGGGAAATGTATCCAGATGCCATTTATTATCACCCAGTTCTGTGTATTTATTATATTACAGAAATGGCCCATGTTTGGTCATATTCCAATCAGATCTGTAAAAAATTCAAATTCCATCTTGATATCATTGATACTTAGTGATTTATTGGATCAATCCACTTCCTATCTCTTATAATGGGAAAATTTTTTCAAAGTCGCACCAAATCCAGAATCAGATCCAGATTGAAATAATTTCAATACTTCGTGTTGACATCATCATACAGAAGCTGTATACCAAGTTTGAAGTCAATCAGAACTGGAGTTTGGGAGAAGAAGACAATTGAAATTTTTTCCCCATAAGAGCCCATGTTAAATTTTCCGTAAGTTCCTGGATCCAGAAGAAGATCCTGATCAGCATGTGGCCATTATGTTTTGGCCATCTCCCCATCAGGGCTGGACTGTAGAAATTTACACTGGATATCATTTATATTTACTGAGTTATTGCATCGATCCACTTCCTGTCTCTTATAATGGGGACATTTTTCAAAGTGGCACCAAATCCAGAATCAGATCTGGATCCAAATAATTTCTCTAACTTTTGTTGACATCATCATAAAGAAGCTGTATACCAAGTTTGAAGTCAATCGGAATTGTAGTTTCAGAGAAGAAGACGATTGAAATTTTTGTAACAGACGACAGACGACGCCGGACACCACATGACGACAATAACTTACGGCCTGTCGGCTGGTAAGCTAAAAAGTACTGTATCGATATTTTTAGATAACTATTCAAATGCAGATATGGTGAAGGTTCATTATTGTTTTTTCGATTTTCTTTTTTGTTATATTTTATTTATTATTATTTAACACTCTTTTATTAAATAATGTTAGTTCCTTTGTTGGGATTGAACTAAAATAATGTTCTGATGTTAGTTCCGAACTAATAGAATATGAACTTTTGAACAGGATCTTAAACTGTAATGTCTGGAAAACATCATTTCAGTTTTAACACAGGAACATTTTGTGATATAGCATTAGATCCTGTTGGGATCAAATAAAAATGTGTTTAGTATTTGTGCAGATTTCGGGTGTAATTCAATTCTTCAAGGAAAAAATCATTTTAAAAAAAGAAACAAACAAAAAAACTGTATTTTTAACAGTATTGTGATAAATCGTGAAATACTGTATTGTGATCCTAGTATTGTGATTTGTATCGTATCACCAGATTCTTGCTGATACACAGCCCTAGTTGTTAAATCCCAGATGTGTGTGTGACTCACGTCGATGGAACAGCCCATGAGCGATCCTCTCTGCAGAGCTTTCTTCATGATCTTGTAAAGCTCCTTGGGCGCCTCCTTCATCTCGTAGAACTCAGTGACTCCTCCGGTGAAGTCCTCCATGGCCTCGGTGGTGTTTCCTCCCTTCAGGGCCTCGTAGGAGCCGTGAAGCCTCCACGGGAGAGACGAGGAGGAGGAGGAGGAAAGACAAAGAGTTAGAGGAAGAGGAGGGTTAGTAGAGCCCAGTGGGAGAAAGAGGCTGATGTTAAGTGTCATGACATCTTCTATTTTAAAAGGGAAGTGGACTCTGTATGTGTGTATGTGTGTGTGTGTGTGTGTGTGTGTGTGTGTGTGTGTGTGTGTGTGTGTGTGTGTGTCTGTACAGAGCTGACTGCTGCAGTTTGGCATACTTTTGTATTTTTGCTCAAGGAACAGAATAACAAAAACAGCAAGCTGATAGCACCAATATTTTGGGAGATATTAGGGTTCTTCTATGAAACTGGTCCTAAAAACAGGACATGGGGCTAAAAATTCAAACCAGACTAATGTTATGAAGCAAGTTTGGAAGCACTTTGGTTCTGCTTTAAAAATAAATACTTACTGAGATAAAAGAGAAACTATTTTTCAGATAAAACATATTTTTTATATTATTTTACATTATATTTAACACAAAAATCTGCATGTAACACGATCAAAAGGACACAAAAATTACGTGCTACTATTTTTTTTTTTTATATCTTTGTTCTCTCACAGGTACATTTTCAGAATTGAACTAATTGTTCAAGACAGAGTGTTTCACAAAAATGACCGCTGTTGTAAAATCATTTGCAATTTATATATGTTTAACTGGGCAGGTTCTGCATGTAACACAAGTGGACACAATGGGTTCTACACCAAACCTGGAATGAGACTGAGACTGATGAAAAACCCACATGTGTGGATTAGAAAAAAACCACTGGGATTGACACATTTAACACAGTGTCTTTATTTATAGTCTATAGAAGACCATTTACACACGTTTTCACATCTAGTGCACTGACACCTAGAGAGATTTAATGTCCATATTTGGGTCCTATTTTTGGACCCAACATTTGATTAAAAATTCATTAATCATGGGATGGATCAGAGCAAGAGTATAATTTTATTGCAGTTATCTGAGGTCATCATTAGGTCCATCCTGAGGGGAAATATGTCTACATTTACCTTTCATTATTGGATCTAAAAAGCTGGAAAAGTGCCAGATACTAAAATAAACCCAGTTTCATAGAAGCACCCATTAGTAGTTGTGGAATTCAACAGCCTTACAATCATGTTGCTCTGCCCAGAATCATGTTGCTTACACTTCGAACAACAGGTTAACATTACGCTTTGGCGGTGACTGCTGGACAAATGTGGTACAACATGCATGAATATACAACAAATATCTGTGCTGGGGGACCAGGGTGTTGCCCCTCAGGGTCAAAATGTACATTTAGAAAACACCCCCTTTTCACATCCCACCCTCGGTATTGATGATGATGAAGTCTAGGAGGTGGAAGATCTTTTCCCATAAGTCAGCTCTCCCCAACATAAAAACAACCACATCTTGAATGCACTAGTTTTAGTATATTTTAGTCCATGTAAAAGAAATGAGGAGGTTTAAAGTGTGTGGAACCATGGAATGAAGAAGAATTTAACCATTTAGTGTCTGACATTTTTAGATGAGTGTTCCTCTGAAAAATCTCAGGATTTATTTTTCTGTGACTGAAATGTAAAGGTTGCACAGACTTGAATAAACTGGGAAAAGCTGGGATCACCATGTTACTACAGATCTAATATTGGAGGCTTTTATTTCATGTATAGACTAACCCTTAAAAATACTCTATTAAGACACACAATTAGAACAGCAGCTTGTACGTCCCTGAAATAAAGTGTAAATAAACTAAAGGTCATGATGCAGTGTAGGACAGAACGCTGACTCACTTGGCGTAGGCCTTCTCCAGCAGAGCGCTCCAGAACTCGTTCCTCTCCGCTGACTTGGTGAACACCAGCTGGTTGTTGAAGGTGGGGATGCGGTCGTCAATGACGACGTCCACCCAGTCTCCATAGCGCCAGAACTAGAGGAGACAGGGATGAGAGTTGTATTTGTGTGTGTCTGTGTTTGGTGTGTTTTGTCTGGACTCTACAGTACATGAGGGCGGGTTCAGACCTGGAAGTGGAAGATGCCAGCGTAGCTCTCAGAGAAGCTCTGCTCCTGAGGAACCACTCTGTACAGGAGCTTCTCATTCAGGGTGAGGCAGGCGATGGCAGCCAGCAGCCAGCAGTCACCTGGAAGGAAGACCATTACACAGATCAGACAGATGGAACTGATCTGAACAGAACTGATCTGAACAGAACTGATCTGAAATAGAACAGATCTGAACAGAACTGATCTGAAATAGAACAGATCTGAAAAGAACTGATCTGAACAGAAATGATCTAAAATAGAACTGATCTGAACAGAAATGATCTAAAATAGAACTGATCTAAAATAGAACTGATCTGAACAGAACTGATCTGAACAAAACTGATCTGAACAGAACTGATCTGAAATAGCACTGATCTAAAATAGAACTGATCTGAACAGAACTGATCTAAAATAGAATGAATCTGAACAGAACTGATCTATAAATGGAACTGATCTAAAATAGAACTAAACTAAAATAGAACTATTCTATAAATGGAACTGTTTATCGTTTTATTGTATGTTCATAGTTACATTGTATGTTTATAAATATATTGCATGTTTATAGTTACATTGTATGACTATTGTCATATTGTGTTTATAATCATATTGTATGTTTACAGCTACATTGTATAATTTATAGCAATATTGTATGTATATAGTTAGATTGTTGGTTTATAGTTACATTGTATGAATATAGTCATATTGTATGTTTATAGTTAAATTGTATGTTTATAGTTGCATATTTATAGTTATATGTTTATAGTTATACTGTATATTTATAGTTATATGTTTATAGTTATACTGTATATTTATAGTTATATGTTTATAGTTATATTGTATGTTTATAGTTAAATGTTTACAGTTATATTGTGTGTTTATAGCTATATGTTTATAGTTATATTGTATGTTTATAGCTATATGTTTATAGTTATATTGTATGTTTATAGTTACATGTTTATAGTTATATTGTATGTTTATAGTTACATGTTTATAGTTCTATTGTATGTTATAGTTATATGTTTATAGTTATATTGTATGTTTATAGTTATATGCTTATAGTAATATTCTACTTTCTATTTCTACTGTTCCTTGTGGTGTCGTAGGCTTTAGAGTTTATTCATTTCAGTTTTCTGTGTAACTTGTACATATGGTGAAACTGACAAATGAAGCTGAGTCTGACTTGGACTAAAGCTGTCAGATGTCGACATAGACCATATAAACCTGTAGGTAACTGTAGTATCTGAGTAAAGTATGCAGTTACTTTCCATCACTGATCACCTGAGCTTCATTCAATCGTGAAACCGTTACGTAAAGAACACACACACACACCTCACCGATTGTGCTTTGACTTAAAACAAAAACAAAGGCCGACAGGAACTCCTCTGATGGACGCGCTCTGTTTTGCTGGAGGAAAAGCCTGAGTGCTGACGGCGGTGTTTTCTGATTGTCCAGGTGTACAACAATGTAAGGTTTTCAACAGGGAACATTTAACAGGGTCTGCCAGGACTTTTGTCCCTGTGCTCCCCTTTATTTGCAGCCTGGACGGGACAACAATGAGAAATGCTGCTGGTCGGATTCCCTTCCAAAAGAGTAAGCACAATATAGGGAGGCCGCTGCAGACCGAGAGGCCGTGTGCAGGGATGGATGGGATGGATGAGATGTTCTACCAAACACTGAGCTGCATGTCCACATACCTGAAGCAAACACAACTGATGCAAAGTCCACACATGTGTCTAAGAACAGACCAAATAATGCACCAGAGAAGAGCTAATACTGCTGTTAGAGCGGTGTTTTCACTTCTGTCCACTGAATGCATGTCATTTGTCCAGAACATAATCACTTCCACTGAACAGAACTTTACAAATTCCAAGTAATCTGAGTGAACCAAAGTCATAAACAGAGGAAAATGTGGCTGAAAATGTCCAAAAAAAAAGCAACATTTACCCAGATCTCCCTGGCAGATGTCTGTCCTACTGGCTCCTCCAACAATAAACTGAGGGTTTTCACAGATTTCCTGCAACAGCAACAAACAAACATGAAGTTAAAGTTCAGCCTCATGTGTCTGATTGGAATATTACACCCAAAGAGGAAGTTGGAGATGCACTGGTTGTCTCTACATGAAGGTTTAGTGACTCCCATCGGTCCAAATATAACCACAGTGAGTATTTGAACCCCAGAGGGTCGTAAGGTGAACCCGTACCCCACCGGCCCACCTCCCCCCTGCCTGTCCGCGGTCCGACCCCCTCCTACCTTGGGCCTCTTCCAGACGATGTTCTTGACCTTGTTGGACTTGTGTCCCAGCTCCTTGAAGCCCAGAGACTCCACTGTGGCCGGGAAGGAGTCATCCTCGAACAGGCTCTTCCTCTGACTGCACTCCTGCCTCAGGGTGTTGTAGTCCTGGCCGTTGAATCGCAGCGGTTTGTTCAAAGATCCTTCCCCGTCTCTCCTTTCTCGTTCCCGGATCAACCGGTCACAGAAGAAGCCAGACGGTGTGTAGGGCATTTCGTCTCAGCCGCCTTTTTCCCCTCTTTTTTTGTTAAAAAAAAACTAACCTTTTGCAGCTTGTACTAAAGTCTTACAAGCCTAAAAGCCCTGGCATAAATCCAAACAGCTAATGTGTGATTGGCTCTTTCTTTGTGTGACGTCTCCCTCCCCTTCGTCACAGAACAGATGCAAAACCTCGGTGTGAAAGAGACGTTCGCTCCACATGCATTCACCTTTGCATTTCCATATGCACACATATGCACGCCAACCCACACATCACGTAAACGTCTATTTGTTGCGTTCCCATTGGACGAAACCAAACAATGGCGGTCCCGGGGCCGTGGCGACCCGGTACCATCATTGTTGGGTGACACAAAGGCCAGTGGGCCACGCCAGAGGGCATGTAAAGAGAGGTGAGTAGATGGCCTGCCTCAGCAGAAGGCATTCAAGCCCTTTAAACCTGGTGTCAATGGAGCTCAGCATCGAGCAGCCTCAGCACAACCACAGCAGCTAATGTTACCAACACCATTATTTTATGTTATTATATCCATAGCATCATAGCATTACTGCATAAGTCACACACAAATGGACAAAAGTATGTGGACGCATTCAATTCAGGTGTTTCTGTTCTAACAGGGCTCTGGGATACAAAACAATAATGACTACTGTCAGAATATAGTTTTATATTATGGGATAAATATCATTGCATTGGTTAGTTTGGTTTAAATTATCTTTGTTTCCAAAATGACTCAGATGTTTTTGACTTAATTTCTCTCAATATTTATTTTTTATCCATGACTATGATTTTAAATGATCTTCCTCTAAATTTGCATAATATTTTCATGCTCTGACTGTAAATAATAATTTTCTACCACTACTAACTATCTAGTTTTTACACATCTCACTGAGGAAGAAAAATCTACAAATCACCTTTAAGGAAACATTGATGTTTATAAACGATAAGATAAGATAAGATAAGATAAGATAAGATAAGATAAGATAAGATAAGATAAGATAAGATAAGATAAGACTTTATTTATCCCACTGTGGGGAAGTTTCACAGTTAACAGCAGCAACAAACAACAAGCAAGTGCAGAGAAAAAGACAAATGAGACAAAAAACAAACACAAACAAGTGTAAATTAAAATATAAAGAGAAAAAATAAGAAATTTGGTAATTATATATAATTATATTTATGTAAATAAGAATGTGAATTAAAAATTAAATATTATTTACATATTTACATCATCATGGCTGCACATGTACATAGTGTGATAAAGGGGTGGTGGACATAAATATTGGGACACATCATGTCTACAGCTGTAAGATGTCCTGTTCATGATAATTTAAAGTAAAAACATCAATATAAATAATCAATATATTTATCCCATAACATAAAACTATATTCTGACATTAGTCATTATTGTTTTGTATCCCAGACCCCTGTTAGAAAAGAAACACCTGGATTCAACGTGTCCACATACTTTTGTCCATTTGTGTATGAGTTAGACTGGATAATGATAGATTTAGCTCTGATCAGAACCTCACTCCCATATTTTGGGTTTAGTAGAAGAGCACAGACGATCATTACAAGGCTGCAAAAGATCACAGCGACGTTAAAAAAACCTAAAAGAATCATCAATGTTTGAGCAGAAAAAACTCTAAATGATGTTTAACATAAAAACAGAAAAGGGAAAATAATAAAAATATAGAATAAAAGCCTGTAGAAGTCCTTATTAATCTTATCAATATTAAGTGAAGAGGAAACGCTGTATTCAGAAACAGACAGTGATCAACAACTGATTGACTGTCATTACTGAGGAGTTATTATTATTATTCCTTTTACATTTAACCAGAATTATTATAATTAATGGAAATTATAACTAAAGCAGTATCATCAGTAAAAGTGTTGAAAATCATGCCTAGTTAATAAAAACAGTGAACAGCAGGGAAAATCGCAGTATCGCCCTTTGTTTTTTGAAGTGATGAAAAAATTTAATTGTTAATTGATTTTAGACAATATTGTACCTTTAATAAATATTTTTAAGTTTCATGTAAGTGTAAGAACTTCCTCATAATACCTCAAAAACAAAATGAAAATGCAACAACTAAATGTATATAACATTATAATGTTATTATTTTTATAATAAAAAAAGAAAAATCAACTGTTGTTAAAAGATCATTTAAATGAACCATGAAGGTGGTTTAGTGAAAAACACTGATGTTGTTGATGTGTCATTCTGTGGAATTAAATGTTATCTTTTCCATCTGTTTCATTGTGTTTTAACCATTAAAGACTTTTTAGTATTTTTGATGCAACTACCAAATGATTTTTCTCCAAATTGAAACCTTTTATACGTGATTTATCATTATTTATTATAATCTCTGTGTTTAGATTTTTCATCATAAATCATATATTTTCCTGTATTTAATTCACTGATCATGTAGATGTTCATTAAAGCTCAGAGTAAATTCAAAGGTTATTATATCAAATCAGAGAAAACTGACAAAAAAGTTACTTTTTCAGTAAAATCTCTCATTAACTGAACATAAACCAGGTGTCTCCATCGACTGTCATTGATCCAACTCCATGTGTTTTACTGGTGAGTCAATATTCAATTTTTATTCATTTGTTGCTCATTTTCTCCATGTCATTTATTATTTAATAAATTTTCTGATTCACTTTTGTTAATCTTGTTAATGTCATTTATTATTTTACTTGCTTGTGTTCATTTTTAATCCTTTTTTTCCCCCAATTTAGTTCAGTTTGTGGATTATTTTGTTAACATTACTTATAATTTTGTTTGATTTATTATTCATTTTTGTTCATTTTATCCATTACCTTGGCAGATTTTGCTCATTCTGTTGCTAATTCTATTCTCTTTTACTTTATTTTAGTAAACTTTTTGCTTATTTTTTCACATTATTTATTATTTTCTAGGTTGTTTTATTCATTTTTGTCCATTTTATCCACTGTCATTGATCCAGCTCCATGGGTTTTGCTGGTGAATCAATGTTGTAGAAGATGACGGTGTTGCCATGGTAACTACAGAGCCTCTGAACGTCCAAATGGGTCATATCTGATGAGCATGAAAAGATGAAGAACTGTATTTTACACCAATTATTTCCATGTATTGATAGGATTAGTGGATCAACAGGTATTAAACAGTTTAGATCAGTAGATGGTTTTGGTTTTTGAGGGTTAACAGAATAAATACAGGGTTCTAGATGTTATGAAATGATTAACTTTGCTATTTTTCAAGCATTTTGCAAATTTTCTCCTCACTTTAGAAGAATTTGATGACTTTTATGCCATATTTCAAGATTTTTGGTTCATTTTTTTAGTTTTTATTAGTGGATCAACAGGTATTAAACAGTTTATATCAGTAGATGGTTTACGTCTGAAGGTTTAAACTTCATTCACTTTGTTTCTGTTCTAATCATTTTATTCATATTTCCTCATCTGTACATGTACTGCTTTGGAAATAACACTTGTTTCCATTGTGAAAAAGTAGTGAGAAGCTAACATATGCTTTAGATTTAACAAAGAAATGAGCTGTATTTAATTTTATGACCTAAATAAGTAATTTAACATATGATTAAGAACATCTGATGATGGGAAACGACCTGGAAACATTATCAAAATGATGCTAGAGGAGAGTCAAGTGAAGTTTCTACAGAAAACCACGGGTGATGCAATAGTTATTTCCAAAGCTGAACATACTTTGTACATGAAAACTGAAGCTTCAACAGTAGATTTAACTGTTATTTTACTATTAAGCTTCTAAACTTAGCAAAATTATATGTTGTCTTAATATTCATTATATTATAATCTGTTCCCTATTGAGAGGATTATTCACACAAATCAAAAAAACACTTTTATTTCAGTGTTTTGACTCTACTCTCTGAACTGAGCTGGAAAAGCAGCATAAAGTGTCTTAAATTACACATAAACAGTTTAATACATATAAGTATATATAATATTTCAGTTGTAGTATTTTCATTGCCTGCTGTTTTATTTTGTCCTGTTCAATTTGTAATAAAAGTGTTTCTCCAACATTTTACAGGATGATTCACACAGACTATAATCTGTTTTTATTCCTATCTATTACAGGTTTATTCACATTAGTTTTGATAGAAATACAGAATAACAGATGACCATTAACGCTGATAAATAAGACTGATACTAAGTCTGAGAGCAAAGAACAAATGAAACAAATCAATAAGGATCTAAATGTGTTTTATTTTCCATCGTGTTACTGTCGTCGTCCCTTTTCTTATTTTTGTCCTTGTTGTTTTTGACATTTTAACACAGAAATGCAGGGATTCAGCTTGTTCTAGTGATCCTGTTGTCCCATTCTTTGTCTGGCTCTTAAGTAAACAAACATTTTTTTTAGTTTTCAGAAAAGGTCAGGTCACACATCGCAGCCGCACGACACAATGTAGGCAAACAACACACTATGGAACCCTGAGAGTCGCTTTAACACAACACTACGCCAGAATAACAGAAAGGAGGAGTGTTTTTTTTTAACAAACACTACGTCTTGTTGGTGATAATTACACTGGTCTACAATTTTTTTTTGTTTAGAAATTATCTGCTTCAGAGATTAAATGTGCTAAATGTTACGTATTTTAATCAGATTAATTGGAAACAAATGACCAAAGTGCTGGTTTGCTGATGTTTTTCAGGTATTATAATCAAGTGTTATTCCCCATACATGCTGGTTTATGTACATTTATATATTAGATTTATAAATGTTCCACTTAGGGATGTAACGATTACCGGTATAACGATAAACCGTGGTAAAATTGCAGACGGTTAGTATTACCGTTTAAATTCTAACTATCATGATACTGTGTTTGATTACTGCACTTTTAGGGGAAAAAACCCTGTGTAAAGATCTGCTTTTATGTCAAATATTTGAGTATAGTTTTAATTTATTACAATTTTAATTGTATATAGCTAATATTTGGAACCAATATTCACTTTTAAAGTCTTTGAAAAGGTTCGTTAAGCATCTTTGTGTTATTTATGCAATAAATTACATACATTTTTCAAATTGGATTTTATTTATTTTTTGTGTGTTTTCTGGCCTTTTATGTTTTCATAGTAGGTTAAAGTGAAAAAAATAATAGGCAGATGAAATAGATGAAGCTGTACTGAAAAAAAGATACCAAACATGGGTATAGTAAACATTTGTTTATATAGTATATAAAGGCAAAATCAAAAGTACTGAAAAACGACCAAAACAGGCTCAGACCACTAAGGGTTAATATTTGAATGTTTCTGCCAAGAGAAGGTACATTGTGCCAATTATTTTTATTTTATTTTATTTTATTTATTTATTTTTTTTTTTAAATACAACTTGGTTAAACTATTTCAGTGTATTAGTACTTTTTGAACATTTTGAACACAATTTCAACAACACCGCAATAATAATGATAATCATAATAATTTTGGTCACAATAACCGTGATATGAAATTTTTATATCGTTACATCCCTAGTTCCACTGATAGAACCTGTAAAGTGAATGTATTGTCATGTGCAGACAGTGTTTTGAAGTAGATCTGGTAGCTCTAACACTAATATTCCTTTGGAGTTAAACCTATTCTCTGGTTAATTCTCAAATTTCACATTTTGATTTAAAGCAAGAAAAGTAAGCAACCTTAATTTTATGGTGTGGTCTCATTATATGTTTTTTGTCACAATGAAGTGAGCAGTTGAGGTTTTTTCTCTCCAATTTAATACTTAATTTTATACTTTAGAAATCTGACAGATTGAGGTGAAATGTAACCATTTTCCTGTCTGGTGCCCAACATTTTTTTTTTTTTGCTTGGAGAGACTTCTATGCTACAGACCCAAGACTGTATGTGTGAAACTTCAGCCAACCAGCATTGAGGACCGGATTTGTCTTTAACAGTGACTCACAAGTGGTAAAATTTCACTACTTTTATTCTGGAAGCATTTGACTCGTAGACCAGTGTTATTTTGTATCTGTTCATGAAAATAAAAAACTCAAATGTGTCTTTGTTTTTCTGTTACTGTGAAGTTTAACATTAAAGTAGACTTTGAAACAGAACTGAAATAAAGCTGCATAAAATTCATTTAATCAAATATATCCAGTCAAATCATGTGTCTGCTAATTAAAGACTATATGATTTAATTAACTGGTCTAATTGCGAGTTAACCTAACTGTATGTCCCAGTCCTTCGTCACCATCAGGTTCAGGTTCATCAACGTGAAGATTCTGTCATTGAACTGAAACTCAGCAGACGTTTCCTCAGCGCCTGGAAAGAAAGAGAGAAAGAAAGAACGAAAGAAAGAAAGAAGGAAAGCAAGAACGAAAGAAAGAAAATTCATTAAAGGAGTGATATGTTGCATTTTTAAATAAAATTTTAAATGGAATTCAAAGTGCTTTACATAAAACATTTAAAACCTTTCCGCCGGGAAGCAACAAAAAGTACAGGCATGAAAAAAAAAGAAGGAAAAAAAAAACTAAACCAAAAAACCCAGATAAATAGATAAAACAGATACAAACTTTAAGCTTATAAGAAACAGTGCAGATCTGAACTGATGAATAAAAACTCTATTCAAATGCAGCTGAGAACAGGAGGCTCTTTAACCTGGATTTTATTTTCCTACATTTCCCTGTGGTCTCCATAAACTGTAAATGCTCTGCTTGGGTCTGAATTCTTCATTCATTCAACTCCACAGGTCCATCTTCAACCCTATTTCTGACTAATGACACCAGAAAGGTGGTTTGGAGCGCTGGCCCTTTAAATGCACATGAGCCACTTCAGGCCCCGCCCCCTCCAGGTTGTCGGCTGTGCTGCTCTGTCCCGTTCAACCAACAACTGAACATTTGAGGTAATGGGCTCCAAGTTTGGACATATTTTCAGTCTGGACTACAACCGCTGCTGCTGACAAATGATTATGTCAAAATACTGGAGAAATGTTGGTCTGAAGTCTGGACCTGATATGTGCAAATGTGCAGACGGAAGTAGTTACAAAACAGAATAAACTAGAAGCACTCAGAGAGCGCAGACCTCCGCCAAGGCTGATCAGTGGCCCCCCCTGTGGGCCCCCCCACCCCCGATCACCACCAAAATTTAATCATTTCTTCCTTATCCCATTTCCAACAAACCCTGAAAATTTCATCCAAATCTGTCCATAACTTTTTGAGTTATGTTGCACACTAACGGACAGACAAACAAACAAACAAACAAACAAACAAACAAACAAACAAACCCTGGCAAAACATAACCTCCTTGGCGGAGGTAATTAAGAAGGAATTAAAACAGGTTGTAAAAATCCACTGGATTTGTGTCTAAATGAATGTAAAGATAGTTTTGCAGCAGCTGGAGGGTTCAAATTCAAACTGTACGAACTATTAGGGTCCAAATCCACAAAAGAAATGAACCACAGACTAAGAAAGTGGGTTTAGACAAATATGAGCCTTTTAAGATTCATTCACAAGTATAAAAGGGTCTATATGTAATATTTGTATTGTCAAATATTTTTAGAATTTGCTAAAATTATCATTAGGGTGGAAAACAGGTGGAATAACAGAAAAAGACAAAGAGAAGAACTGAAGTTTCACAGGTTTGGACTAAATAAGACACTAGAATGTACATCAATAAGAGATTTAGGATGTTGAACATCTACTGTGAACTGGAACACACTGAACAAAAACAAGGATTTGAATTTGGACCCAGTAGTTTATGTTTTGGGCTCTTTTTTTTCTAAATCAGTCCAGCTGCTTTTTAACACCTAGTTGAACTCCATAAAACAGTTACATGGTCAAAATTCTGTAAAAACACAATAAAAAAATAAAGGAAAATCACCAAAACACTGGAAACAACAGGAAAAACAAAAAACCACAAGGAAAACAATGTAACAAAAAAAAAGGCCAAACTGTCTATTACTAAACCGTCAAATATTTTTAAAATGACCTAAAATTATCATTAGTATTCAGAATAAATATCTGTGAAGTTCTGCCAAAGACGCCACCATATTGGATCGTACAGATATGAAGTGAATTTATTTCTAGTGATGGGGATTTATGTGACCACTAGAGGGTGTAGTGAGTCACACAAGACCAAGATGGGGATGAGAACCAGAAAGAAACAACTGTCCAAGTCAAAGAAAAGAAGTGATAAAACTAGAGTCATTGTGTTGTTTCCATTGGACTCAGCTGTAAATGTAAAGAATGGAGTTTGATGGTTAAATGTTAGCATTTCTTCTACACAGGTGAGTTTGATTCTGAGGCTTATGAAGGTATAAAGTTATTATGGGATGTTCTTATCTTTGCTAAGTTGCCCTTTGTTGATCCACGGTTCAGACTAAACTGTGATAGTTCTGACCCTGTTTGTTGGATTCAAACAGATCTTTAGTTCAGCTACTGACAACACAAACCCAAACAGAAAATAGGTGATTAGTGGTTTTACTGCGGCTGTTTTCAGTCTAAAAACAGAGCTAAGCTAACAGAGCTAAGCTAACAGAGCTATAATGTAAACTATCAGCCGATGCAGCATGTGAAGATTATAAGACACAGTGTTATTTTAGCAGCTGTTAAAATAAGCATCCATGAGTTTTAGTTTGTAAAAAAAAAAAAAAACTTGATGATTAGGGCTGGGTAAAAAAAAAACAATGGAATCGATCTTAGATCGATCTCATTTTAATTTTGCGTAATCGATTAATAGTGGATGAGATCGATTTTTCAGAGCAGGACCGAGAGTACGCGGAACTGCGGGCGGCTCTGTCTTGCGAACCCCTGGGAAGTCTTGGTCTCGCTCGTGAAAAAGACGCGGTGGGGAAATCCCCTCCGCTGGAGGTCCTCCGGCCTCAAACTCGAACCTGCAGTGTGAAGGAAGTGGCCGCCAGGCTGAGTCGCGGAAGCCAGTCCTTCTCGGAATAATAACTTGGATCCATACTATCACCTGTGGCTGAGTATGGAGTTAGAGGAAGAGTAAAGCGACAATGTCCGACCGCTACGCTACCACCCCCCCACCCCAACCAACACCCAGGAGCGCGCACACCCCCCAACCCCACTCTGCTCCGACCAACAATCACGGAGCGCACCCCCCACCCCACCCCCAGTGAGTAGGAGCCTCCAGCCATAAAACAGAATAAAGATGACGAAGTCCGTCCTGAGCCACTGTAGAAACATGGGAATGTTTGTGTCCCGTTCTTTATTTAAGAGCACATTCAGCAATTTACTGCTGAAATGTCATATTTATTTCCTTTCTAATATCAATATTGATCCCAGTATTGATGTGTTGCATGACTGCAGTACTCAAATAATCAGGTTACAACTCAAAATTGTACTTTGGTGTCACTATATTACTTTGAATCAGTCAGTTAATACTGAATCAAATCGATATTGAATCGAATTGAATCGAATCGAATCATGATTAATTGATTCAGAACCTTATGAATCGAAATCGAATCGATTATGGAAACTGGCCATGATACCCAGCTCTATTGATGATTCCATTATACAGATGAGTGGAAACACTTCTAGTTTATTTTTCCAACTTTTATTCTGTTTCCAGCATCTCTTTTTTTGGTTTTTACTATACTTTAGTCTAGTTTAATCAACTTTAAATCTGTTTTGACCATTAAACAGTTTAGTTTTACAATGTACTAAAACCATTTTACCACATTTTAATGTGTTTTAACATTAGTTTAGTTTTAACATCTTTTATACTGGTTTACCAAGCTGTTGTCTGTTAAAACCGTCTGTTAGTTTAGTGAAATGCTTTATAAACAGCTGCTCTAAAAATTTAGTTAATCAAGTAACTTAATTGTAATTTCATAACTGTAACCTAAAGTATCATTACTATTAGATTGTGACTATTACCTGTTGCTGATTGTTGTTTGTTACATTCTGTATGACAAAATGATAATAACTAACTAATAAAAATTAAGTGTAAAAAAAACCCCCATCTTTTAGTTTAGGTTTACAGAACAGAAAACAGAGGTGATTAGTGGTTTACTGTGGCTGTTTTCAGTCTAAAAACAGAGCTAAGCTAACAGAGCTATCATGTAAACTATCAGCTGATGCAGCACATGAACATTATAAGACTGTTATTTTGACCGACTGTTACAATACGTGTCTATGAGTTTTAGTTTTTGAATAAAACTTGATGATTCTATAATACAGATGTGTGGAAACAATGAACTTTATCTTTTATTCAGTGAGTGATTCAGCTTGTGGAAGCATAGGGTTGATTCGTTGGTGGTTTTGGTTGTAAGTGTGTTCTGGTACCAGACTGACCCCTGCGTTTGGAATACCAACACCACATAGAATCACTTTAATATGGTATAAAACCCCAAATAGGAAACATTTGGAACAGTTTGGAGGAAGAAAACTATATAATGAACTATGAAAAAATCTGAGGACTTAGGCGAAGATGCTTTGTTGATGCCAGAGATCAGAGGAGAATGACCAGACTGAGGTCAACGGCATCTCAATTAACCTCTAGTTTCAACAGATGATATGCAGAAGAGCATCTCTGAACACACAATATGATGAAACTTGAAGCAGATACCCCTGGTACTAGATGGTGTACTCAGTAAAATGGTCAGTGAGTGTGTATGTTGCTATAGTAACAGAGCTGCTCACCGGACACATGGGATGACCACAGTGGACGGTTTCGTCTTCAGACCCAGGACGATGACCCGACTGGACGACGGTGTCACAGTCAAAGGTTCCTTCATCATCAGCAGGACTAAAAGAGCAGAAACACACTGTCATGAGGTTAATTAACCCTTTAATCTGCGTCTGTTTCGGGTTCATTAAGCTGCTGTGAGTATGTGCTTGTGTTCCTTTTCTTCAGTGGTTTTGTTTTACTGTGTGTTTTAGGGTCCAAACAGGTGGAAGACACAGAAAAGAGACAAAGAGAGTAACTGAAATTTGACCAGGTTTGGAC
>NC_043978.1:10948719-10967305 GCF_902148855.1 Sphaeramia orbicularis | reverse complement strand
TGAAAATATTAATTACTATATGTATAAACTAGATTGTTATGTGTAATTAAGACACTTTATGCTGCTTTTCCAGCTCAGTTCAGAGAGTAGAGTCAAAACTGAAATAAAAGTGTTTTTTTGATTTTGTGAATAATCCTCTCAATAGGGAACAGATTATAATATAATGAATTATTAAGACAACATATAATTTTGCTAAGTTTAGAAGCTTAATAGTAAAATAACAGTTAAATCTACTGTTGAAGCTTCAGTTTTCATGTACAAAGTATGTTCAGCTTTGGAAATAACTATTGCATCACCCGTGGTTTTCTGTAGAAACTTCACTTGACTCTCCTCTAGCATCATTTTGATAATGTTTCCAGGTCGTTTCCCATCATCAGATGTTCTTAATTCATATGTTAAATTACTTATTTAGGTCATAAAATTAAATACAGCTCATTTCTTTGTTAAATCTAAAGCATATGTTAGCTTCTCACTACTTTTTCACAATGGAACAAGTGTTATTTCCAAAGCAGTACATGTACAGATGAGGAAATATGAATAAAATGATAGAACAGAAACAAAGTGAATGAAGTTTAAACCTTCAGACGTAAACCATCTACTGATATAAACTGTTTAATACCTGTTGATCCACTAATAAAAACTAAAAAAATGAACCAAAAAATCTGAAATATGGCATAAAAGTCATCAAATTCTTCTAAAGTGAGGAGAAAATTTGCAAAATGCTTGAAAAATAGCAAAGTTAATCATTTCATAACATCTAGAACCCTGTATTTATTCTGTTAACCCTCAAAAACCAAAACCATCTACTGATCTAAACTGTTTAATACCTGTTGATCCACTAATCCTATCAATACATGGAAATAATTGGTGTAAAATACAGTTCTTCATCTTTTCATGCTCATCAGATATGACCCATTTGGACGTTCAGAGGCTCTGTAGTTACCATGGCAACACCGTCATCTTCTACAACATTGATTCACCAGCAAAACCCATGGAGCTGGATCAATGACAGTGGATAAAATGGACAAAAATGAATAAAACAACCTAGAAAATAATAAATAATGTGAAAAAAATAAGCAAAAATTTACTAAAATAAAGTAAAAGAGAATAGAATTAGCAACAGAATGAGCAAAATCTGCCAAGGTAATGGATAAAATGAACAAAAATGAATAATAAATCAAACAAAATTATAAGTAATGTTAACAAAATAATCCACAAACTGAACTAAATTGGGGGAAAAAAAGGATTAAAAATGAACACAAGCAAGTAAAATAATAAATGACATTAACAAGATTAACAAAAGTGAATCAGAAAATTTATTAAATAATAAATGACATGGAGAAAATGAGCAACAAAATGAATAAAAATTGAATATTGACTCACCAGTAAAACACATGGAGTTGGATCAATGACAGTCGATGGAGACACCTGGTTTATGTTCAGTTAATGAGAGATTTTACTGAAAAAGTAACTTTTTTGTCAGTTTTCTCTGATTTGATATAATAACCTTTGAATTTACTCTGAGCTTTAATGAACATCTACATGATCAGTGAATTAAATACAGGAAAATATGATTTATGATGAAAAATCTAAAACACAGAGATTATAATAAATAATGATAAATCACGTATAAAAGGTTCAATTTGGAGAAAAATCATTTGGTAGTTGCATCAAAAATACTAAAAGTCTTTAATGGTTAAAACACAATGAAACAGATGGAAAAGATAACATTTAATTCCACAGAATGACACATCAACAACATCAGTGTTTTTCACTAAAACCACCTTCATGGTTCATTTTAAATGATCTTTTAACAACAGTTGATTTTTCTTTTTTATTATAAAAATAATAACATTATAATGTTATATACATTTAGTTGTTGCATTTTCATTTTTGTTTTTGAGGTATTATGAGGAAGTTCTTACACTTACATGAAACTTAAAAATATTTATTAAAGGTACAATATTGTCTAAAATCAATTAACAATTAAATTTTTTCATCACTTCAAAAAACAAAGGGCGATACTGCGATTTTCCCTGCTGTTCACTGTTTTTATTAACTAGGCATGATTTTCAACACTTTTACTGATGATACTGCTTTAGTTATAATTTCCATTAATTATAATTCTGGTTAAATGTAAAAGGAATAATAATAATAACTCCTCAGTAATGACAGTCAATCAGTTGTTGATCACTGTCTGTTTCTGAATACAGCGTTTCCTCTTCACTTAATATTGATAAGATTAATAAGGACTTCTACAGGCTTTTATTCCATATTTTTATTATTTTCCCTTTTCTGTTTTATGTTAAACATCATTTAGAGTTTTTTCTGCTCAAACATTGATGATTCTTTTAGGTTTTTTTTAACGTCGCTGTGATCTTTTGCAGCCTTGTAATGATCGTCTGTGCTCTTCTACTAAACCCAAAATATGGGAGTGAGGTTCTGATCAGAGCTAAATCTATCATTATCCAGTCTAACTCATACACAAATGGACAAAAGTATGTGGACACGTTGAATCCAGGTGTTTCTTTTCTAACAGGGGTCTGGGATACAAAACAATAATGACTAATGTCAGAATATAGTTTTATGTTATGGGATAAATATATTGATTATTTATATTGATGTTTTTACTTTAAATTATCATGAACAGGACATCTTACAGCTGTAGACATGATGTGTCCCAATATTTATGTCCACCACCCCTTATCACACTATGTACATGTGCAGCCATGATGATGTAAATATGTAAATAATATTTAATTTTTAATTCACATTCTTTATTTACATAAATAATTATATAATTACCAAATTTCTTATTTTTTCTCTTTATATTTTAATTTACACTTGTTTGTGTTTGTTTTTTGTCTCATTTGTCTTTTTCTCTGCACTTGCTTGTTGTTTGTTGCTGCTGTTAACCGTGAAACTTCCCCACAGTGGGATAAATAAAGTCTTATCTTATCTTATCTTATCTTATCTTATCTTATCTTATCTTATCTTATCTTATCTATCTTATCTTTCTTACGTTTAAACATCAATGTTTCCTTAAAGGTGATTTGTAGATTTTTCTTCCTCAGTGAGATGTGTAAAAACTAGATAGTTAGTAGTGGTAGAAAATTATTATTTACAGTCAGAGCATGAAAATATATGCAAATTTAGAGGAAGATCATTTAAAATCATAGTCATGGATAAAAATAAATATTGAGAGAAATTAAGTCAAAAACATCTGAGTCATTTTGGAAACAAAGATAATTTAAACCAAACTAACCAATGCAATGATATTTATCCCATAATATAAAACTATATTCTGACAGTAGTCATTATTGTTTTGTATCCCAGAGCCCTGTTAGAACAGAAACACCTGAATTGAATGCGTCCACATACTTTTGTCCATTTGTGTGTGACTTATGCAGTAATGCTATGATGCTATGGATATAATAACATAAAATAATGGTGTTGGTAACATTAGCTGCTGTGGTTGTGCTGAGGCTGCTCGATGCTGAGCTCCATTGACACCAGGTTTAAAGGGCTTGAATGCCTTCTGCTGAGGCAGGCCATCTACTCACCTCTCTTTACATGCCCTCTGGCGTGGCCCACTGGCCTTTGTGTCACCCAACAATGATGGTACCGGGTCGCCACGGCCCCGGGACCGCCATTGTTTGGTTTCGTCCAATGGGAACGCAACAAATAGACGTTTACGTGATGTGTGGGTTGGCGTGCATATGTGTGCATATGGAAATGCAAAGGTGAATGCATGTGGAGCGAACGTCTCTTTCACACCGAGGTTTTGCATCTGTTCTGTGACGAAGGGGAGGGAGCACACAAAGAAAGAGCCAATCACACATTAGCTGTTTGGATTTATGCCAGGGCTTTTAGGCTTGTAAGACTTTAGTACAAGCTGCAAAAGGTTAGTTTTTTTTTAACAAAAAAAGAGGGGAAAAAGGCGGCTGAGACGAAATGCCCTACACACCGTCTGGCTTCTTCTGTGACCGGTTGATCCGGGAACGAGAAAGGAGAGACGGGGAAGGATCTTTGAACAAACCGCTGCGATTCAACGGCCAGGACTACAACACCCTGAGGCAGGAGTGCAGTCAGAGGAAGAGCCTGTTCGAGGATGACTCCTTCCCGGCCACAGTGGAGTCTCTGGGCTTCAAGGAGCTGGGACACAAGTCCAACAAGGTCAAGAACATCGTCTGGAAGAGGCCCAAGGTAGGAGGGGGTCGGACCGCGGACAGGCAGGGGGGAGGTGGGCCGGTGGGGTACGGGTTCACCTTACGACCCTCTGGGGTTCAAATACTCACTGTGGTTATATTTGGACCGATGGGAGTCACTAAACCTTCATGTAGAGACAACCAGTGCATCTCCAACTTCCTCTTTGGGTGTAATATTCCAATCAGACACATGAGGCTGAACTTTAACTTCATGTTTGTTTGTTGCTGTTGCAGGAAATCTGTGAAAACCCTCAGTTTATTGTTGGAGGAGCCAGTAGGACAGACATCTGCCAGGGAGATCTGGGTAAATGTTGCTTTTTTTTTGGACATTTTCAGCCACATTTTCCTCTGTTTATGACTTTGGTTCACTCAGATTACTTGGAATTTGTAAAGTTCTGTTCAGTGGAAGTGATTATGTTCTGGACAAATGACATGCATTCAGTGGACAGAAGTGAAAACACCGCTCTAACAGCAGTATTAGCTCTTCTCTGGTGCATTATTTGGTCTGTTCTTAGACACATGTGTGGACTTTGCATCAGTTGTGTTTGCTTCAGGTATGTGGACATGCAGCTCAGTGTTTGGTAGAACATCTCATCCATCCCATCCATCCCTGCACACGGCCTCTCGGTCTGCAGCGGCCTCCCTATATTGTGCTTACTCTTTTGGAAGGGAATCCGACCAGCAGCATTTCTCATTGTTGTCCCGTCCAGGCTGCAAAAAAGGGGAGCACAGGGACAAAAGTCCTGGCAGACCCTGTTAAATGTTCCCTGTTGAAAACCTTACATTGTTGTACACCTGGACAATCAGAAAACACCGCCGTCAGCACTCAGGCTTTTCCTCCAGCAAAACAGAGCGCGTCCATCAGAGGAGTTCCTGTCGGCCTTTGTTTTTGTTTTAAGTCAAAGCACAATCGGTGAGGTGTGTGTGTGTTCTTTACGTAACGGTTTCACGATTGAATGAAGCTCAGGTGATCAGTGATGGAAAGTAACTGCATACTTTTACTCAGATACTACAGTTACCTACAGGTTTATATGGTCTATGTCGACATCTGACAGCTTTAGTCCAAGTCAGACTCAGCTTCATTTGTCAGTTTCACCATATGTACAAGTTACACAGAAAACTGAAATGAATAAACTCTAAAGCCTACGACACCACAAGGAACAGTAGAAATAGAAAGTAGAATATTACTATAAGCATATAACTATAAACATACAATATAACTATAAACATATAACTATAAACATACAATAGAACTATAAACATGTAACTATAAACATACAATATAACTATAAACATGTAACTATAAACATACAATATAACTATAAACATATAGCTATAAACATACAATATAACTATAAACAATAGCTATAAACACACAATATAACTGTAAACATTTAACTATAAACATACAATATAACTATAAACATATAACTATAAATATACAGTATAACTATAAACATATACTATAAATATACAGTATAACTATAAACATATAACTATAAATATGCAACTATAAACATACAATTTAACTATAAACATACAATATGACTATATTCATACAATGTAACTATAAACCAACAATCTAACTATATACATACAATATGCTATAAATTATACAATGTAGCTGTAAACATACAATATGATTATAAACACAATATGACAATAGTCATACAATGTAACTATAAACATGCAATATATTTATAAACATACAATGTAACTATGAACATACAATAAAACGATAAACAGTTCCATTTATAGAATAGTTCTATTTTAGTTTAGTTCTATTTTAGATCAGTTCCATTTATAGATCAGTTCTGTTCAGATTCATTCTATTTTAGATCAGTTCTGTTCAGATCAGTTCTATTTTAGATCAGTGCTATTTCAGATCAGTTCTGTTCAGATCAGTTTTGTTCAGATCAGTTCTGTTCAGATCAGTTCTATTTTAGATCAGTTCTATTTTAGATCATTTCTGTTCAGATCAGTTCTATTTTAGATCATTTCTGTTCAGATCAGTTCTTTTCAGATCTGTTCTATTTCAGATCAGTTCTGTTCAGATCTGTTCTATTTCAGATCAGTTCTGTTCAGATCAGTTCTGTTCAGATCAGTTCCATCTGTCTGATCTGTGTAATGGTCTTCCTTCCAGGTGACTGCTGGCTGCTGGCTGCCATCGCCTGCCTCACCCTGAATGAGAAGCTCCTGTACAGAGTGGTTCCTCAGGAGCAGAGCTTCTCTGAGAGCTACGCTGGCATCTTCCACTTCCAGGTCTGAACCCGCCCTCATGTACTGTAGAGTCCAGACAAAACACACCAAACACAGACACACACTACAACTCTCATCCCTGTCTCCTCTAGTTCTGGCGCTATGGAGACTGGGTGGACGTCGTCATTGACGACCGCATCCCCACCTTCAACAACCAGCTGGTGTTCACCAAGTCAGCGGAGGAACGAGTTCTGGAGCGCTCTGCTGGAGAAGGCCTACGCCAAGTGAGTCAGCGTTCTGTCCTACACTGCATCATGACCTTTAGTTTATTTACACTTTATTTCAGGGACGTACAAGCTGCTGTTCTAATTGTGTGTCTTAATAGAGTATTTTTAAGGGTTAGTCTATACATGAAATAAAAGCCTCCAATATTAGATCTGTAGTAACATGGTGATCCCAGCTTTTCCCAGTTTATTCAAGTCTGTGCAACCTTTACATTTCAGTCACAGAAAAAATAAATCCTGAGATTTTTCAGAGGAACACTCATCTAAAATGTCAGACACTAAATGGTTAAATTCTTCTTCATTCCATGGTTCCACACACTTTAAACCTCCTCATTTCTTTTACATGGACTAAAATATACTAAAACTAGTGCATTCAAGATGTGGTTGTTTTTATGTTGGGGAGAGCTGACTTATGGGAAAAGATCTTCCACCTCCTAGACTTCATCATCATCAATACCGAGGGTGGGATGTGAAAAGGGGGGTTTTCTAAATGTACATTTTGACCCTGAGGGGCAACACCCTGGTCCCCCAGCACAGATATTGTTGTATATTCATGCATGTTGTACCACATTTGTCCAGCAGTCACCGCCAAAGCGTAATGTTAACCTGTTGTTCGAAGTGTAAGCAACATGATTCTGGGCAGAGCAACATGATTGTAAGGCTGTTGAATTCCACAACTACTAATGGGTGCTTCTATGAAACTGGGTTTATTTTAGTATCTGGCACTTTTCCAGCTTTTTAGATCCAATAATGAAAGGTAAATGTAGACATATTTCCCCTCAGGATGGACCTAATGATGACCTCAGATAACTGCAATAAAATTATACTCTTGCTCTGATCCATCCCATGATTAATGAATTTTTAATCAAATGTTGGGTCCAAAAATAGGACCCAAATATGGACATTAAATCTCTCTAGGTGTCAGTGCACTAGATGTGAAAACGTGTGTAAATGGTTTCTATAGACTAAATAAAGACACTGTGTTAAATGTGTCAATCCCAGTGGTTTTTTTCTAATCCACACATGTGGGTTTTTCATCAGTCTCAGTCTCATTCCAGGTTTGGTGTAGAACCCATTGTGTCCACTTGTGTTACATGCAGAACCTGCCCAGTTAAACATATATAAATTGCAAATGATTTTACAACAGCGGTCATTTTTGTGAAACACTCTGTCTTGAACAATTAGTTCAATTCTGAAAATGTACCTGTGAGAGAACAAAGATATAAAAAAAAAAATAGTAGCACGTAATTTTTGTGTCCTTTTGATCGTGTTACATGCAGATTTTTGTGTTAAATATAATGTAAAATAATATAAAAATATGTTTTATCTGAAAAATAGTTTCTCTTTTATCTCAGTAAGTATTTATTTTTAAAGCAGAACCAAAGTGCTTCCAAACTTGCTTCATAACATTAGTCTGGTTTGAATTTTTAGCCCCATGTCCTGTTTTTAGGACCAGTTTCATAGAAGAACCCTAATATCTCCCAAAATATTGGTGCTATCAGCTTGCTGTTTTTGTTATTCTGTTCCTTGAGCAAAAATACAAAAGTATGCCAAACTGCAGCAGTCATCTGTACAGACACACACACACACACACACACACACACACACACACACACACACACACACACACACATACACACATACAGAGTCCACTTCCCTTTTAAAATAGAAGATGTCATGACACTTAACATCAGCCTCTTTCTCCCACTGGGCTCTACTAACCCTCCTCTTCCTCTAACTCTTTGTCTTTCCTCCTCCTCCTCCTCGTCTCTCCCGTGGAGGCTTCACGGCTCCTACGAGGCCCTGAAGGGAGGAAACACCACCGAGGCCATGGAGGACTTCACCGGAGGAGTCACTGAGTTCTACGAGATGAAGGAGGCGCCCAAGGAGCTTTACAAGATCATGAAGAAAGCTCTGCAGAGAGGATCGCTCATGGGCTGTTCCATCGACGTGAGTCACACACACATCTGGGATTTAACAACTAGGGCTGTGTATCAGCAAGAATCTGGTGATATGATACAAATCACAATACTAGGATCACAATACAGTATTTCACGATTTATCACAATACTGTTAAAAATACAGTTTTTTTGTTTGTTTCTTTTTTTTAAAATGATTTTTTCCTTGAAGAATTGAATTACACCCGAAATCTGCACAAATACTAAACACATTTTTATTTGATCCCAACAGGATCTAATGCTATATCACAAAATGTTCCTGTGTTAAAACTGAAATGATGTTTTCCAGACATTACAGTTTAAGATCCTGTTCAAAAGTTCATATTCTATTAGTTCGGAACTAACATCAGAACATTATTTTAGTTCAATCCCAACAAAGGAACTAACATTATTTAATAAAAGAGTGTTAAATAATAATAAATAAAATATAACAAAAAAGAAAATCGAAAAACAATAATGAACCTTCACCATATCTGCATTTGAATAGTTATCTAAAAATATCGATACAGTACTTTTTAGCTTACCAGCCGACAGGCCGTAAGTTATTGTCGTCATGTGGTGTCCGGCGTCGTCTGTCGTCTGTTACAAAATTTCAATCGTCTTCTTCTCTGAAACTACAATTCCGATTGACTTCAAACTTGGTATACAGCTTCTTTATGATGATGTCAACAAAAGTTAGAGAAATTATTTGGATCCAGATCTGATTCTGGATTTGGTGCCACTTTGAAAATGTCCCCATTATAAGAGACAGGAAGTGGATCGATGCAATAACTCAGTAAATATAAATGATATCCAGTGTAAATTTCTACAGTCCAGCCCTGATGGGGAGATGGCCAAAACATAATGGCCACATGCTGATCAGGATCTTCTTCTGGATCCGGGAACTTACGGAAAATTTAACATGGGCTCTTATGGGGAAAAAATTTCAATTGTCTTCTCTCAAACTCCAGTTCTGATTGACTTCAAACTTGGTATACAGCTTCTGTATGATGATGTCAACACGAAGTATTGAAATTATTTCAATCTGGATCTGATTCTGGATTTGGTGCGACTTTGAAAAAATTTTCCCATTATAAGAGATAGGAAGTGGATTGATCCAATAAATCACTAAGTATCAATGATATCAAGATGGAATTTGAATTTTTACAGATCTGATTGGAATATGACCAAACATGGGCCATTTCTGTAATATAATAAATACACAGAACTGGGTGATAATAAATGGCATCTGGATACATTTCCCAAAGCTTTTAATTTGGCTGGTAAGCTATAGGGACATTGGTCCTATTTTTAATATCGATACAGTATTGTGATAAGAAATATTGCGATATATTGCGGAACCAATCTTTTCTTACACCCCTATAAACCGCAAGTCAGAAAATATCCCATCTGTGGCATCCCTTCAGTATTATGACGATGGGTTATGATAGTTTATGGTTAATTTGACACTAAAACAAATACACCACATGGACAAAAGTATTTGGACATTATTCTGTTGGTGTTTGTATTTGTTATTTTTCTTTTTTGCACTATTGTGTTTGTTTCCTGATCTGTGTCAGCGTTTATGTTTTATCCATACTGTTAGTCTCTATTTTTGCATTAGTGTAGTTTCTTAGAAAAACAGGGACAAGATCTGCAAATTAATAACAGCTACAAGTCACACATTCATCCCATTTTGCATTTCATTTGCGTATAATAAGACCTGTGTATATTGTACCCGTCAAGTAAATTCACATAAAAATAATCACCGCTTAAATCTCTAGAAATGTCCTATTTCAGACTGGATAACTATTAAACTAAGTAATAAACGAAGAAATATAGAACTGAACATCAAATTAACAACTAAACAGGTTTAAATATAACACCATATGGACAAAAGTATGTGGACACTTTGAATTCAGGTGTTTCTTTTCTAAGAAAACAATAATGACTAATGTTGGAATATAGTTTTATATTATGGGATAAATATGATTGCATTGGTTAGTTTGGTTTAAATTCTTATCTTTGTTTCCAAAATGACTCAGAGATGGTTTTTCTTAATTTCTCTCACCATTGATTTTTTTAAATCATGATTTTAAATGTTCTTCCTCTAAATTTCTAAAATATTTTTCCTGCTCTGACTGTAAATAATGATTTTCTACCACATGTAACCATCTGCTTTCACATCTCACTGAGGAAGAAAAATCTACCATTAAACTTTAAGTAAATATTGATGTTTCTAAACTATTTGGACATAAATATTGGGACACATGTCTACAGCTGTAAGATGTCCTGTTCATGAGGATATGACAAATAAACATCAATATTTCCTTAAAGTTGCATGGTAGATTTTTCTTCCTCAGTGAGATGTGAAGAAAGTAGATGGTTAGTTCATTTTCATGTGTTTTTGTTTTCTCTATAATTAGGTTCCATTTCACTCCATTCCCTTTTGTTTTTCTTTCATCTTCAGGCTCTTGTTCCTGCTCGATACGAGACCAGAACTGTGACGGGACTGGTGAAGGGCCACGCCTACTCTGTGACGGCGGTGGAGGAGGTAAGAACAGACGCAAAACTAAGATACTAAACAACTTAAAAAATGACAGCTGAGAGATAAATGATGTGAAAGAGGCAATACTTCCTAAAAGACGCAGTAGGGTGAAAATGGAAACAAGATTAATAATGTGAAACATGTAGAAGATGCAACAATATGGAAACAGTTAACCCTTTAACCCCTAAGTATTATTATTATTAGTAGTAGTAGTCATAGTAGTAGTGCATTAGTACTTACTTATATTACTTATTAATTGTTGTTACGACTACTAATACTATTATCACTTTATTATAATATTTATCCAGTGATTATTAAATTATATATTAGGCGCCATCAAAATTAATGCAGATTAGTCCATCATCGTGATTAATCTGATAAAAAAATGTTAACTCCATAAACCCATCTGCAGAATGACTGTGATCATCTCCTCCAACACATCTGGGTCAGTTTGTCCCAGTAGAGTTAGCGTTAATACACATGATCACATGGTCAGCTGATCCGGTAGTGACAGGCAGCAGAACCAACCCATAAAGATGGAAGAGTGGAAACAGCACGTTGGTCCTCTGGATGGAAATATGAGGACAAAAAACCCAGGACGGAACAGTTGGGTACAGCTGTTTAGTTTGAAGTTTTATTGAAACTGTTGAAGGTGTTTAATAAACACGTTAAGTGCACATTTATTCCCTTCTTTCTTAGTAAATGGTCGGTGCACAGGACTTTTCCACACTTTTATGGTGCCCAAAGCGCTTTACAAAGCCTCCCACTCACCCAGTCACACACACACACACACACACACACACTCATACACCAGTAGGCGGCTGTCAAGCCCAACTGGGACCCCACTAGGGTTCAGTGTCTTGCCCAGGGACACTGCGACATGTGGACAGTTGGATGCAGGATTCGAACCGACAACCCGCTCTACCAACTGAGCCACAACCACCTTGAGTCTGTTTGCTGATGCAAAACGAAATGCAATTAATATAGATTAAAAATGAATTATATTTAATCGTGATTAATCCACAGCAACCCTGTGATTAATCTGATTAAAAATTTTAGTTGTTTGGCAGCACTAAAAATATATACGTACATATTGCATATTATAACATAATTACATATTTATTATTGTTAGTACTTCATTATTTAGCGTTTCTACTGCTATATATAATTACCTGTTTTTTTTACTACTGTTTTTATAACTACTGTTATTACTATTTTTTTATACTATTTCTTGTATCTTGTAATATTACTTATATGTATATATTTGTTTTTGTGCTGATACTGGAATTTAAATTTCCTGAAGGATCAATAAAGTTCAATTTTATCTAATCTAATCTAATCTTACTTTATCTAATCAAATCTAACCTAACCTAACTTAATCTAATCTAATCTAATGTAATCTAATCAAACCTAACCTCATCTAACCTAACCTAATCTAACCTAACTTAATCTAATGTAATGTAATCTAATCTAATCTAATTTTATCTAATCTAACCTAACCTAACTTAATCTAATCTAATCTAATCTAATCTAATTTTATCTAATCTAATCTAATCTAATCTTACTTTATCTAATCGAATCTAACCTAATTAATCTAATCTAATCTAATCTAATCTAATCAAACCTAACCTCATCTAACCTAACTTAATCTAATGTAATCTAATCTAATGTAATCTAATCAAACCTAACCTCATCTAACCTAACCTAATATATCTAGTCTAATCGAATCGAATCGAATCGAATCTAATTTTATCTAATCTAACCTAACTTAATCTAATCTAATCTAACCTAATCTAATCTAATCTAATTTTATCTAATCTAATCTAATCTAATCTAATCTAATCTAATCTAATCTAACCTTATCTAATCTAATCTAATCTAATTTTATCTAATCTAATCTAATCTAATCTAATCTAACTTTATCTAATCTAATCTAATCTAATCTAGTCTAACCTAACCTAACTCAATCTAATCTAATCTAATCTAATCTAATCCAACTTTACCTTACTTTACCCTACCTTACTTACCTCACCTCATTTTATCCATCATTAATCCTGACCCCACATGATGACATAGATTTAATCCTAGTAACGTTCGTAGCTGTTTTATTGCAGGTTTAATGTAACAACAGCAGCTGTTTGATGAAGATCCACTTTAATAATGAACGGAAACAGGAGAAGAAACACAAATCACCTGTTTTTCCTTCTGTTGTTTCAGTGTAAAGCGTCTCAACACAAGGAGTCCAAGGTCCGTCTGGTGAGACTGAGGAACCCGTGGGGTCAGGTGGAGTGGAACGGCCCCTGGAGCGACAAGTACGAGCACCCCGACACCTGAACGCAACCTGCTCTGTTTAAGTCATTCTGCAGTTTTATAGGAATGTGTGTGTGTGATTCTGTCTGTGTTTGATGGACAGTTCTAAGGAATGGGCCACGCTGTCCAAGGCCGAGAAGGAGAAACTACAGCATCAGAACGCAGAGGACGGAGAGTTCTGGTAGGTCCAACGGTTTGCACCAGGTTAATCCAACGGGTCGAACTTTAGTCCCAGAAAAACTACAGCTGAGCGATAAATGATGGGAAATTCTATCATCATGTTATAAAAGAACAGAATTATGTAAAAGAAGCAACAAGATGGAAACAGGAAGAAGACAAAGTAACAAATAAAGCAAGATTTAAGAGACATATGAAGACATGTCAGCAAAACACACCTTTATGAAATGAAACAGATTTATTATATAGTCACATAATAACAAAAGTTAACTCAGGACACTTTTCCTATAGAGTTCATTCAGTTCAGTCACTTTGTTTCATTTTTGTCTCATTTTTTGTTCTATCTGCACTTTATTTGTTCAGGTTTGTTGACCTTCATCCATTTAAAACAACAAAAAACAGAATCCAGGGCCTGACATTTGTAAAAATATTTGGGAAATGAAGCCAGTTCGGATTCTGACCAGAGCTGGATGAAATCAGTTATGAGTTTATTTTCAGGACATTTTCAGATCAGATAGATCCTTGAATAATTCACATTATATAATTCTCCTCCTCCTTCTTCTCCTCCTTCTCCTTGTTGTTGTTTTTCTTCTTCTCCTTTTTCTTCTTCTCCACCTTGTTTTTCTTCTTTTTCTTCTTCTTCTCCTTCTTCTTCTTCTTCTTCCTCCTTGTTTTTCTTCTTTTTTCTTCTTCTTCTTCCTTTCTTCTTCTTCTTCTTCTTCTCTCTCTCTTGTTTTTTTTTTTTCTTCTTTTCTTCTTCTTCTCCTTCTCTTCTTCTCCTCCTGTTTTTCATCTTTTTCTCTCCTTCTTCTCTTCTTCTCCTTCTCCTTCTTCTCATTGTTGTTTTTTTCTTCTTTCATCTTCTTTCTTCTTCTTCTCCTTGTTTTTCTTCTTTTCCCCCTTCTTCTCTTTTTTGTTTTTCTTCACCTTCTTCTTCCTTCTTCTCCTTGTTTTTTTATCTTGTTCTTCTTGCTCCTCTCCTTGTTGTTGTTGTTGTTGTTCTTCTTCTTCTCCTTTTTCCTCGTTCTTCTTTTTCTTCTTGTTCTCCTCCTTGTTCTCCTCCTTGTTGTTTTTCTTTTTCTTTGCCTTCTTCTCCTCCTTCTTGTTCTTCTTCTCCTTCTCGTTCTTCTTCTTCTTGTTCTTCTCCTTCTTCTTGTTCTCCTTGTTGTTCTTCTTCTTGTTCTTCTCCTTCTTCTTTTTCAGGATGTCATTCGAGGACTTCAAGAAGAACTACACTAAGATTGAGATCTGCAACCTGACCCCTGACGCCCTGGAGGACGACAAGATCCACAAGTGGACGGTTTCTGTGAACGAAGGCCGGTGGGTGAGGGGCTGCTCGGCCGGAGGATGCAGGAACTACCCAGGTACCACGGAGAGTCCAGAACCGTCTGATGATCCAGAACGGCCTCTGAACTCTGACCTTAGGTCTTCTCATTGTTTGTTACATGAGTAATGTCATAAAAAAAACATCCATATTTTATGGACGTGAGGGTTAATTTGGATAAAACATCTGATTTTAATTATCCAATATTACAGCTTTTTGCTAAAATCCACTCAAAACCAAATTGAATTTTCATCATTACTTTTGTTGTATTTTCTGCTCATTTTCCTTCAATAACTTCATGTCAACCGTATAAACCAGTTTTACAGGCTTATCTTGTACATTAGAACAAACAATAAGGTTTATTGTTAAATATAGATTATATTTATGACTTTTAGTAGGTTTAGACAGTGTTTTTCAACCTTGGGGTCGGGACCCCATGTGGGGTCGCCTGGAATTCAAATGGGGTCACCTGAAATTTGTAGCAATTGATAAGAATAAAAATGAAAAACTTACTTATTAAAATATACGGTGAGTATAGAGAGACAATCCCAATCCATAAAAGACATGACAAACTGAAGCTGAAACTGCAGCACTGTGGTTCTGTTTATCTGTCAAATGTTCATTGTGGTCAGTTTCAGATGCTGCAGCTCTTTCATAATTCATAGTTTGAGTTCTTGTTTGTTCAGTATTAATTGTCAGCCTTGTAAATCCAAACTGGACTGACTGTACATATCCTGACCAAGGAAAATAAAATTCTCCCTTTGTGCAGTAATCTACACCTGGCTTTTCTGCCTCCATCTATAATAATATCCATGATATAGACTAAATGTCCTCTAAAATTAATGTTTATGTGCAACATAGTATAGCAAACTATTACATGATCAAAAACTAATTAATTTTAGGTAAAAAAAAAAAAATAAAGGCTCCGTTTGAATGTCTGGGGTCACCAGAAATTTGTGAAGTTAAAATGGGATCACAAGCCAAAAAACTGGGAACCACTGGTTTAGACGGTGTTTCCACGTTCACTACAGAGCCTCTGAGTGTCCAACTGTAACTGTAACTTTACACCAATTATCTCCATGTATTGATAGGATTAGTGGATCAACAGGTATTAAACAGTTTAGATCAATAGATGGTTTTGGTTTTTGAGGGTTAACAGAATAAATACAGATTCTGGATGTTATGAAACTATTAACTCTCTTCATTTGTCAAGTATTTTGTTCATTTTCTCCTCAGTTTAGAAGTATTTGTTCACTTTTATTCCATATTTCGAAGTTTTTTGGTTCATTTTTTCCTTATTTTTCAAGTACTTTGCTCAGTTTTTGTGCATTTTATCTTATGAATAATTGGGGTATTTTACACCAATTATTTACATGTATTGATGGGATGAATGGAAGAACATCTATTAAACAGTTTAGATCAGTAGATGGTTTTAGTTACTGGTGGATGTTTTGGATCTTTGCCAATTTACCATCAGTGTAATAGTGTTATGAATTATCAGTACATCACAAAATGAAGATGGAATCTTTAACCAAACGCTATATCACAGTGATTTCACATGAAATGAGAAAATAAGCAAACAAAAAAACAGGTCTCTTACTATAAAGCGATCCCGTTCACTCTGGTTTCTTCTTCCTAAACGTCCTGCAGACACTTTCTGGACGAACCCTCAGTACCGCCTCCTCCGTACTGGAGGAGGATGACGACCCCGAGGACAACGAGGTCGGATGTACATTTGTGGTCGCTCTGATGCAGAAGAACAGACGGAAAGAACGTAAGATGGGCGCCAACCTCTTCACCATTGGATTCGCAATTTATGAGGTGAAGACGCTCATTTACACCTTAAAAAAAGACACAGAATCAAGTTTCAAGGTTCATTCAATAGAAAATATTGACTGAAATATAGTGTTTTATTTGAAGTTACATATAGAGAATAATAGTCCAGGGAGCTCAGGATGAAGATGTTTTCCAATCCAATCCAATTTTATTTTTAAAGCACTTCAAAACAACCACAGTGGACCAAAGTACTGTACAGAAGATTAAAAGCACAATACAAATTAATAAAAGCATTAAAAACATTAAGATCAATAAAATAAAATAAAACAAGTTAAAATATAAAACAGAAACAAAATGTCCACATTGCATGATGTCAAAGGCCAAGGAGAACAGGTGGGCTTTAAGAAGAAATTTAAAAATGGGCAAGTAGGAAGCCGTGTGATCTACAGAGGCAGGTTGGTCCACAGTCTGGGACCAGCAGCAGCAAAAGCCAGATCTCCTCGTAGGTTGCACGTTGGTCTGGAAACCATCAACAGCAGCTGATCTGAGAGAGCGAGTGGGAGTGTATGTGTGAAGGAGCTCAGAGAGGTAGGGCGGTGCAAGACCATGGAAGGTTTTAAAAACAACTAAAAGTATTTTAAAATGGATTCTAAAATGGACAGGCAACCAATGGAGCGACGCTAAAACCAGAGAAATGTGCACATATTTATGAGTGCCAGTTAAAAGACGCGCAGCGGCATTTTGCACTCTTCGAAGACAAGCGATGGAAGATCCTCTAATCCTCAAAAACAAAGCATTACAATAGTCCAGCCCAGTGGTGATGAAGGACACCGTCTCAAAGTGGTGCTCTGGGATGACTGGCTTCACTTTGGCCAGCTGCCATAAGTGAAAGAAGCCTGACTTCACAACTACAGTCTAGTGGGAAAACACATTCATCCTGTACTCCCTGGATTATTATTCTTTTATGGATTATAACATCGTCTAGTGACTAGATGATGTTAATCCGTCTCCCTGGTAGCAATTTTGTATCATGAAACCAAGACGGAAGAAAATGTCTTTTGAAAGTATTGAAGGATGTTAAAGCTGTGTATGATGTTCATCACAAGTTTTTCAGCAAACATGTAAAACCTGAGTCATAGCCTAAGTATCATGAATCTGGGCACTTTCAGAAATTTGTCACGACATGCTTTGTGGGAAGTGGAGCTTTACGCAGCCGCATTATGGCTGCAGCGGCAACAAACAAGGAAACAGCTTCATTACCTCTTGTTACTGCAGCTGCAGCTGCGTGGAGCTCTGCTTCCCACAATGCACGTCGCGACAAATTTCCAAAAATGCCTGAGTGACCTCCCGGCTCTGTTTGTAAACAAATGGACTGTTTATGGTAGAGTACACTTCGAAATTGTTCACCATGAGGGAAGAGATTCAGGTGAGTAATCCGGGAAAGACTTTCGGATTCATGATACTTAGGATATGACTGGGGTTTGACAGATTTGATTAAAAAGTGGTGACGAAAGCAATATGCTGCTTTAAAATGTCATGTAATGTAAAAGTAATGTAACTATTAATCAACAAACAAAACAAGTTAACCTTCTGGTATCTAGGTGAGCATATTATGCACACTTTACACTTCATGTCATATTTTTTGAACAATTTGTTTTAGGTCAGAATTCAAAAGTTGTTCATTTTTGCATGATTTGTAAAATTCTGAAAACCTTTTGAATTTACTCTTTTTCATGAACATCTACATGATCAGCTAATTAATATGGGGGGAAATACATGATTTATACCAAAAAATGCAAAATACAGAGGATAATATATAATTA